>NC_081407.1:390432228-390732228 GCF_030272615.1 Cryptomeria japonica
TTGCTAGGCAGTTCTCAAGGAGGGGTGGACCCCAGCTTTGTTCTTGAAAGAGTTCAAACTGAGGAAGGCACGACTCTTGTATTATAGGACAAGGTAATGAACCACATTATTCTCAACATGAACAACACTTTGGTGGGAAATTTTCTCTTTGGCCCATTGTGGACATGGTTCAGAAATGGGGTAGTTGCTAAATTGAAACTCAAGGACAATGTTTCTATTAGCGCTATGTCGGGTGCCTTTTTCCTTTTCAAATTTATGGTAGATGAGGATGTAATCATGTCTCTCTCTGGGTTTTGGACTTATGGTAAGCATAACCTGTCCCTCTACAAATGGAAACTTGGTTTTGACCCCACTACTGACCTACACAAAATGGCCCCAGTTTGGAATATTGGGATGAATCTATCTTTCAATGGATTGGCAACATGTTTGGGCACTTCATTGTTGTGGATGAGGTCACAAGGACGAAGTATAGATTGGTGTATGCCCGCTTCTACGTTCAAGCAGTGGTTAGTAAGAACCTTCCTAACTTTATTACTCTTAAATCTAAGTTGGGATGCTAGACTCAGGCTATAGTCTATGAAAATGCTACTCTTTTTTGTCAAAAATGCTTTAAAGCTGGACACTTAATTCTGACTGCAAGGCTCCTAACCCCAAGCCCCTCAAGCTTAAGGAACCCATGATCAATGTGGACCCCTCACCTCAATGTGCCCCTACTACTGTGGAGGATTGTGAGGATTACCCCTTCAGAGATTGTCTCAACAATCTTCTTGACTCTTCTCATAAACCAACTAAGGATAATATTGTTATTTATGAGGCTTTTGCTCTTGTTTTGGTGGTTATTGAACCCCCTCTAGAGAATCCCCTTCCTAACTCGCTGGAGCAGGTGTTATGCCCTTCGGGAGCGCAAAGTGTTCCCCTCGAGGGAAAGATGACTTCCTTGGAAGAGGGAAAGATTGCCACACACCCCTTCTCCCCATGCACTTCGGCTAATATGGGCTTAACCCCCAATTCCAAGACTTCATGTGTGGAGAACATAGTGTCTGGGGTGTCTAAGATGGAGGTTCCCTCCATCTTAATGAAAACCTTATCTTCACCAAGGGCTTCATCAAACAACTACCTTCCTAATGATGAAGGTTGGATCACACATAGGCGGAAGACAAGACACATGAAGATTGTTGTGGGGAACGACTTAAAGCAGGGTCGCCCACCATAGAGACTCATGCCAAAAGGAAGTAGCAAGGGAAGTCACTAATGGCAGATAGAGGACCTTGAAGACATCAATCAAAGGAAAGAAATGAAAATCCTTTCATGGAATATGCAGGACCTCAACAACCCAAAGAAGTAGTATGCCCTTAAGAATTGTATTGTGGATAATAAGATTGAAGTTATTTTGCTTCAAGAGGTCAAAATGCTTGACACCTCGTTTGCTACCATTGCGAACAAAATCTAACCAAGCTCTAAGTTCTTTATAAGCAATGCTACTGGAGCCTCAGGTGGTGTGGTAACTATGTGGGATCCCACATGGATTTCGAGTATCTTTATTTCCTCCTCTCCCAATTTTCTCTCTGTTAAGCTATCTTCACAGGTTGTCTCTCGGTTTCTTGTCAATGTTTATGGCCCCAATACTAGAATGGGTCGCCTATCCCTCTGGGAAGACATTTCTTCTCTCTTCCAAACTGACCCTGATGCCCACTAGATGCTTGTTGGGGACTTTAACCCCCCCCTTTTCCCTCAGAGGATGTTGGTGGACTCTAGGACTACTCAAACAACATGAAAAACCTGGCTGATTTCATCAATAAGAATGAACTTCTTGATGTGGAGCTAAATGAACAAAGATTTACCTGGTCTAATCATAGGAAGGGGGAACATCTCATTCAAGTCAGATTGGATAGATTCCTCATTTCAGGTAACAGGGATTTAGGGTTTCATGCATCCTTAGCTGTCTTACCTCGCACAGTGTCAGATCATAACCCTATTCTTATGTTGTGCCCCCCTCAACGTGTTAAGGGAAGCTACCCTTTTCAGTATGAAATCATGTGGACCTCCCATCCAGAGCTCAAAGATTGTATAAGAAATTGGTGGAGCTAACCTATTCATGGGACACCTATGTATAGGGTCTCTAAAAAAATGGAGTTGATTCACAGGAATGTCAAGGGTTGGAATAAGACCACCTTTGGAAACATATTCCGACAAAAAAAGGCATTAAAAGACAAGTTAACCACTATTCAAGAAAGAATTGACTTGGGGGTCTTAGGGAATCCACACGAAAAGAAGAGGAAACACCGAGGAGAAAATGGAAGGAAAATATGGCTAGGGAGGAAATCTTCTGGAAGCAGAATTCCAGAGTTCAATGGCTATGCAAGGGTAACATGAACTTTGCTTTCTTCCACCATTCGACAAGTATTAATAGAAGAAGGAATCTCATTTCCTATCTAAGAAGTGACCAAAATTAGGAGATCAAAGATGACGAAGCTCTTGGGAAACTGGCCTCAGACTATGTCTCTAAACTGTTTGAAGAAGACAACAGGTCAAGGGACCCCTATTTGGAAGACTCCCTACTCCAATGCCTCCCAACCCCTCTCACAGAGGAAGACAATGATATTTTAATGGCACCGGTCAATGAGATGGAAGTTAGGAATGTGGTTTTCTTGATGGGTGCCTTTAAGGCCCCTAGGCTAGATGGCTGCAGAACACAAGATGCCACTGAGAAGGGGGCGAATCAGTGGTTTCCAATCTTAACACTTTAATCCTAAATGTGAATACCAGTTAACATATCAAAGACCAAGAAGACATACCGATGAGATAAGGGAAGAGAACATTATGCAAGAACATAGAAGGATACATCACACAACACCGAATATACGAGGAAAACCCAATATAGGAAAAACCTCGGTGAGAAATGTTGCTGGAGTATATTGCTCCAATCCAGCCTCACAAATAACACTGAATACAAAGTTTAGGGCACCAACCCCTACTGATTTAGGGCACCAGTCCAAGGAGCACCAACCCCTAATTGTTTATGGGCACCAACCCATTCA
The DNA here is from genome assembly GCF_030272615.1 of Cryptomeria japonica. Taxonomy (NCBI): domain Eukaryota; kingdom Viridiplantae; phylum Streptophyta; class Pinopsida; order Cupressales; family Cupressaceae; genus Cryptomeria; species Cryptomeria japonica. The sequence goes on from NC_081407.1 coordinate 390,435,267, forward strand.
CCGCGCACCAACTCTGTGATAACAATGAATGCTAACAATACAATAGTATTAACCCAGTTACAAATTAGTTTTGTAACCTCTGCAATTATCTCTTCACCGGTTCACCTCTGCTCTGTTCTCTGCTCACCTTCTCCGACTCTTCCTCTACTCTGTCTCTGCTTCTTCCTTGTTGTATCGATTCACTTTGCCTGTTATGTTCACTCTATCGATTCTTTGCCTTTCCTTACTTCTATTCTCTATCGGTTCTCTGATCACTCTGACCCACTGCTACTTGTCACCACTGATACTTTTCTCACCCTCTCTGGATCTTCTGCTACTCAGCCTCTGTCGTGTCTGACCTCTTCTCACTCTCTCTCTGCTCTCCTTTGCTCATTGTTGTTGCCTTACCGGTTCAGACTCGATCGGTTAGTTGAATTGTCAAACCATGCACCTGGTTACAAATTACTCTACTTACCGGTTAAACCCTTCTTACCGGTTCTCTCCTCAAGCACTCAGTCACTTCAATGACCTTTGATGAACTCTCCAACTGATTAACTCTCTGATGCACACCCACCCTCTCTCTAGTTTGGCACCACATCATCAATCATCTTTAATCTTTGGTCTGCACATTTATACTTGTGCTTTCCCACCAAAAACATAACTTCAATCTTGGTGCGCTAGGGTTTTCTCCACCAACTCCATCTGTATCAGATCGGATCTGATCTCATCTCCGAGATTCACAATCTGTAACAAACCAAACGACACCACCATATCTCTTTTCTTCAAATACACATTTTCTATACTTAACAAACTACGACCCGTTTGTCGGCCTATTTTTTGGTCAATCACCATGCTATGCACCTGGATACCCTGCATGCTATGCACCTGGACATCCCGCATTTCTTCATGGTGTCAAGGAATCAAATCTCTATCCTTTGAACTGTCTTGAGCCGCAACCCTCTACACTTCAACTATAATTTTTGCAGTCGATATTTATTGCAGAATTAGTCAGCAACTACCTCACCAACCACTGCATGTTTTACACCTAGAGTCCATGTGTCTTCTTTGTCGACATCCACCTCAGATCACTGTGTCAGTTCAAGTATGGTCATCGACCACAACACATAACTAGTGTATACCTTGTACTATCGGTTCATCTTATCCTGTCAGTGATCCTCTATCTGGTTAACCTACATGCCAACTCTTCTCTGTTCAGTCGGTGGGATCACATTTTCCTAGTCACCAAACTTGCCAATCCACAACATGTATCCAGAGTGAGTCACTATGTCCATCTTCATCTGATGAGATCTCTTCACTTTGCCTCTTTGCTCGCTTACCAGTTGACATCCTTACCGGTTGACATAGACATGTCACCAATCTCTAATGCACACCTCCTATCATACTGGTGGCATGATAATCTCAGACATCAATCATCAATAGGCATCTTTGTTGATATCAGAAAACTGGAGTGAATCCATGTCTACATATGCTAACACTTACCTTCTTCGTTTGACTGGTTCTCCTCTCAACCAGTTTGTCAAAGTGACAAAATCATCACTCCTTAGTTGTCCGGGTAGCTCATCATGCTTACTCTTGCTAATCCGGTGCACATCTATGGTTTCAGAAAACTTGAGGTATCATTATGTTTCACTTTGTTCATCCGGTGTGTTCGTTGAACCACTTGCCTTATATCTCTTGACTGTCTTATCTTAGAGGGTTATGATGCATTCCATGCATATTGTGAGATAAGCTAAGTATTACCACTTACTACTAGGAGTAGATAGATAGTTGCAATCAACCTGCCAATATCCAATGGGCAGAAAACTTGAGGTATCATTATGTTTCACTTTGTTCATCCGGTGTGTTCGTTGAACCACTTGCCTTATATCTCTTGACTGTCTTATCTTAGAGGGTTATGATGCATTCCATGCATATTGTGAGATAAGCTAAGTATTACCACTTACTACTAGGAGTAGATAGATAGTTGCAATCAACCTGCCAATATCCAATGGGAGTGGATATTTGTTGCTCATTCTGCTTCCGACATTGCATTAGCGTGACTTTACTGAGATTAAGCAAACATATCTTCAAACATACATATGACCTGGTAACCTTCCCATATGTCTTCATTGCTATCTTGAGGCAACACATTTTCTGTCAGACTTCTCTTCATTCTATGACAACACCTTCATCCAGTGGGAGTCCTGTTGTATGACATTAAACAAACTACATACCTGTTGCATGTCCTTCTTCATTAGTTCAATCTTGCTTTCTTACCAATCACATGCTTGCCGGTTGGCAACAACACACTACCAACACATCACTCATCGGTTGACATACCATACCGGTCTCCAATACTTACTCACTGGTTAACATCCCATACCAGTTGACATCAATGACAACACAATGCCAACAATCTCCCCCCTTTGGCATTGATGTCAACACATGTAGTATCTGGTATACTACAAATTTTCTCTACCCCATTGACAACAATGGCAAAGGGGACTGGTAGAACTTTCTACCAGTTGCTTCTCCCCCTTTAACCATTATACTCTGCATCCAACAACACTTGAGATAGAGGGCTCAGACACCAACCTGATACCAATTGCATATATCAATCTGATACCAACTATATATTCTCCCCCCGTGCAGGTAATTCTCCCTCTTTGGCCAGCATATGGTTAAAAAAATTAAAAAATCAAGGGATGTAAAGCTATGAACTCGCCTTGAACCATAGATCTCAGGTCTTCTTTACCTGTCAAGTCATAAGCCGGGGCTTCAATCTGCACCTTGTACCGATAGAGCTGAGTAAAGATGATCTACAGACCGTGTTCCACTTCCATGATATCCATCACAACTTGTGACATGATCTTACACGACCACAATGCCAAACCACAACACCATCATGTCAATTATCAAACCGGTTAAATCAAAATGATGCATGCATATAAGGTCGGCTACCAGATCAACACATTGTCATTCAAGACTTCTCCAATATCACCTGAGACATAATTACCTCAATCCAAGTTAGAGGAGTCACTGCAATGATCCCGAAACACATTGACTCACATAATCTGCAATACCAGTTAATATCCATATCGGTAACATACTATAGATACCGATTTACTATACCGAACCAATATCTTTTCTAGAACACCTTCCTTTGAACTCTATCTTCCTGAGTCAAAATGTCTTTGATGCAAATTTATAGTTTGAGCCATCCATTGACACTTGCAACAGTAATCCATCTCACATATGTAGATGTGTAGCCAAGGCACTAATTACATACACTACCATCTCACTTCTTACACCAGTAGCAATATGATCTTACATTTGTCCTTTTCAAAATTGGGGATGAATGATATGATCAATATATAGCTCCCCCTAAACTCCCGCATCTCCTTTAAGCCTTAGGAGATGTCACCTGTGCATTGAATGCATAGTGCCTGCCCATGGTTGTATTCTCTTGCTTCTATCTCCATACCTTCTTGATCTCCCTTCTCTTCTCATTTGCAGTCTTTGGAGTAATGTTGGCTTTCTTTTTCTAATTGGTCCTTTCTCTATAAAATTTTGTAGCATGACTGGAAGCATTGCTCTAGAAACATACTGTGTCCATGCCAAATAAATGATTGGAGGACCTTCTATCAAACTAACTTGTTCCTCTTCTCCTGACCATGTTGTTGTAGCCAGCTACCAGAACCAATGGATTTCTTGGTCTTGCAGGAACATTTCTCCTTTGGTTCCATGCAAGTCTTTGACTCTTATACATTTTGTCATCTCTTCCATGCTGACCATAGTTGCTACATCTTGCAATTTTGTTGGAAGAGAAGGTGGAAGGGATGCCATATGTTTGAAACTTCTTCTTCCTACACTCGTGACTTCTATGGCCAAATCCATTGCAGTTATAACATAAATAATTTACATTTCTTGGAATAGTTGAATAATTCTTGTTCGCATGATAGGGAGAGGGAATATGTAGGTTTCTACATTTTTAAGTCTTATGCCCACATGCATTACATCTTTAACAAACTAAATTTCTATTCTTGGGAGAAGCACTTTGTCTACTCCTAGACCTCTTTTTACATTCATCTACCCTATGACCATAATCTTTGCATGAAAAGAAATGACTGGAGAAGGAGGGCTTACAACCTATAAATTTATTTTGCCAAACATGAGGCGATCTTACCAGTTTGGCTTATTCATTTCTGCTTCTCCAAAGACTTGTCTTGAGTTGTCTGGTTTCCACAATCCTTTCATCTGATCCCTTCTTTTTCCACACTTGCTTTGTCTTGTGGGCAGCAACATTTCTTTGTCTTCCACCAGTTGGAGATCCTCTAGGTTGTCTTCTCATGTTCTTATTTCTGATGAATCCTTCTTCTCTCAGCTTCCCTTTCCCTTTTGGATCAACATTATTCCTCCTTGCAACATCGGTCTTCATTCTCTTGCCTTCACCAGTTGTAGTTAGGTCTATCTTCCATCTTGGAGCATTTATGACTGTGAAGGTCTATCCTTTGTTGTTTCCATTTGAGGAGACAAACTGAATTTCTTTGTTGGAGATGTTCTTGCTTGTGGAGCACATACCGACACCAAATCCTAATCCTTCGGTATCCTTGGAGTGTTTTTGTTTATTCAACATTTTATCCAAGGCTTCAGTGTTGCCATCATATTGGATCTTCACCTTGGCATTTCTCAAGGTCCTTCAGGAGATTCTCCATTTCTCCTTTTAACTTCTGACACTCTCTATATTTAGTCTCCACTTCTAGCTCCAACTCCTCACATCTTCTCTTCTTGGCATCAAAGACTGATTTTAATTCATCAGTCATTCCTTTGGCTTCTTCTAGTTGAGTGGTCGATATGCTAATGTTTTTGTTTGACTCTTCAAGGCAGATTTTCAACTGACTGCATTCTTCATGAACTGAATTTTTGTAATTCTTAAATTCATTTCTAACATTTTTCAACTCTTCAAGAGCACTTACCAATTCGCCTTCAAGGTCAATTTCAGCCTCAACATCTTCTTCATCCTCTTCATCATGTCAAACACATCTTGCCGGTATGATTGATTTGTGTTATCCCTTTTTGATGTGTGCATCTCACCTTCTTGCTCTTGAGCCATGAAGAGATGGGTTTCTTCTTCATCATTTCTTCTGCTGCTAACTAATCTATCTTCATCTGCATACTCATGTGTTCCATTTCTCTTCTTTCTTTCACAAATCGATTTAGTAGTGATAGGTCCATTTTCATATAGTTTCTTCAATCTATCACAAAAGCTCTTTGCACACTTGCACTTATTCACTTTTGAAGAAACATCACCAGAGAGTCCACTAAGTATATCCTTCATCGCTTCATCATTACACCTGTATCTTCTTTCTGCTTCAGTATCAGTGGGAGGACTGACCAAACTAGAGAGACTATTAACAACTGACATCCATACATCATAGCCTAAAGAGGACATGTAGACTTTCATTCTGCAACTCCAAATGAAATAGTTTGACCCATCAAACACCGAAGTAGGGGTTGACTCAAAACTGACCATTGTGTTCTCAAACCAAAATCTACCCAAGTTGGAGAAAGCTTATCTAACCAGGAATCTAAGCTCTGATACCAATTGTAGAACACAAGATGCCACTGAGAGGGGGGTGAATCAATGGTTTCCAATCTTAACCCTTTTAATCCTAAATGTGAATACTGGTTAACATATCAAAGACCAAGAAGACATACAAGTGAGATAAGGGAAGAGGACATTATGCAAGCACACACAAGGATACATCACACAACATTGTATATACAAGGAAAACCCAATATGGGAAAAACCTTGGTGAGAAATGTTGTTGGAGTCTACTGCTCCAATCCAGCCTCACAAACCCCTACTAATTTAGGGCACCAACCCAAGGAGCACCAACCCCTAACTGTTTATGGGCACCAACCCAAAGGAGCACCAACCCCTGCACCGAGCACCAACTTATTGATAACAATGAATGCTAACAATACAATAGTAATAACCCGGTTACAAATGAGTTATGTAACCTCTGAAATTATCTCTGCACCGGTTCACCTCTACTCTGTTCTCTACTCACCTTCTCCGACTCTTCCTCTACTCTATCTCTACTTCTACCTTGCCAGATCGATTCAATCTGTCATTTATGTTCACTCTATCGATTCTCTACCTTTCCTTATTTCTATTCTCTATCGGTTCTCTGATCACTTTGACCCACTGCTACTTGTCACCACTAGTACTCTTCTCAACCTCTCTGGATCTTCTACTACTCAGCCTCTATTGTGTCTGACCTCTTCATTGTTGCTTCTTTACCGGTTCAGACTCTACCAATAAGTTTACCTATCAGACCATGCACCTGGTTACCAGTTACTCTACTTACTGGTTAAATCCTTCTTACCAATTCTCTCCTCAAGCACTCAGTAAATTCAATTTTCTTCAATGGACTCTCTGACTGATTAACTCTCTGATGCACACTTACCCTCTCTCTAGTTTGGTACCACAACATCAATCATATTTGATCTTTGGTCTACACATTTATACTTGTGCTTTCTCACCAAAAACATAAATTCAATCTTGGCATGCTAGGGTTTTCTCCACCAAATCCATCTGTATCATATCGGATATGATCTCATCTCTGAGATTCACAACCTGCAAGAAATCAGATGACACCACCATATCTCTTTTCTTCCAATACACGTTTGCTATACTTAGGAAACTATGACCTGTTTGTCGGCCTATTTTTGGGTCAATCACCATGCTCTACACCTGGACACCTTGTATTGATCATGATGTCAAGGAATCATATCTCTATCCTTTGAACTGTCTTGAGCTGCAACCCTCTACAATTCAACTGTGATGTTCACAGTCGACATTCATTGTAGACTCAGTCGACAACTACCTCACCGACTCACTCATCACCGACCACTGCACATTTTACACCTGGAGTCCATGTGTATTCTTTGTTGGAATCCACCTCAGCTCATTATGTCGGTTTAGGTATGGTCACCGACCACAACACACAACCAATGTATACCTTATATTGTCGGTTCATCTTAACCTACCATTGATGCTCTAACCGGTTAACCTACATGCTAGCTCTTCTTTGTTCTGTCGGTGGGATCACATTTGCCTGGTCACCAAACTTGCCAATCCACAACATGTATCCAGAGTGAGTCACTATGTCCATCTTCATCTGATGAGAGCTCTTAACTTTGCCTCTTTGCTCACTTACCGGTTGACATAGACATGTCACCAATCTCTAATGCATGACTCCTATCATACCGGTGGCACGATAATCTCAGACATCAATCATCAACAGGCATATCTATTGATATCAACAACTCAGAGTGAACCCATGTCTACAAATTCTAACACTTACCTTCTTCTTCATTTGACCGGTTCTCCTCTCAACCAGTTTGTCAAAGTGACAAACTCATCACTCCTTAGCTGTCCTGGTAGCTCATCATGCTTACTCTTGCTAATCCATTGCACATCTCTGGTTTCACACACCTAAGGCATCATTATGTTTCACTTTGTTCATCCAGTGTGTGCCTTCAACCACCTACCTTATCTCTCTTGACTGTCTTATCTCAGATGGTTATGATGCATTCCATGCATATTGTGAGATAAGCTAAGTATTACCACTTACCAGTAGGAATAAATAGACAGTTGCACTCAACCTACCAATATCCAGTGGGAGTGGATCTTTGTTGCTAATTCGGCTTCTGGCATTGCACTAGCACGACTTTACTGAGATTGAGAAAAGATATCCTCAAACAAACATATGACCCAATAACCTTCCCATATGTCTTCCTTGCTATCTTGAGGCAACACATTTTCTGTCAGACTTCTCTTCATTCCATGACAACATCTTCATCTGATGGGAGTCATGCTGTATGAATTTAAACAAACTGCATACCAGTTGCATGCCCTTCTTCATTAGTTCAATCTTTCTTTCTTACCGATCACATGCTTTCTGGTTGGCAACAACACACTGCCATATTGGTCTCTCCCATGTTGACTCAAAAGACACATGTGCCCTTCTTCCATGGTGGTTTTTCTTTCTTTGGGGGGTGACAACAATTCTATTTATATATATACATGATATACATTATTTATCATAAAATGGCATACTGGCCCTAGAGTTAAGCGAAACCACCTTGTATTTTATGTCTTGTGATCATTATCCTTTGATTTTCCCTTTTCTAGGGGGCATATTATTATGATAATGTGCCTGTATTTTTGGGTGTATCCTACCTTAAAGAAATGTCTCTCGATGAGATGTACATAATCGCTTTAACGTGGGGGCATAAACTTTGCTCAATGCCTCTCTCTTTGCATATCTTGATACTTAAGTTACTTAGTGAACTTTGTCTTTCACATTGTAATTTTGGTATTTTTTTTTTCATGACTCATAGTAAGAGAACCTTACTAGTTTGTAGTTATGGTTCTCTCTTTCTCTTTCTCTCATGATCTCCCTTTTATCTTGTCATCAAAGTTGTAAGATCCCAAAGTCCATTAGGGGTTTGGTGTACCTTGCCTTCTTGGTGACTTGGTGAAAGTTTATCAATGCAAACCCTTGTACTTTACTGAGAGTATGATTGACTTTATACTCCCACTAAAGTAGGAGTAAATGTAGTGTCCTAAAATTGTACCCTTGTACAATTTTGACTACATTGGGTCCCTACCTTAGCGTTTGCACCCCTAGGCTTGATTGGGACTTGATTCTACTCGCACCATGCAAGAATGTATTTATTTTGACCCTACACATTATCATGGCACCTTGTCCAAACCCCAAATTGGGGTAGGACTAGAGCGACATGCTCTGGTCCTCCTCAATTGGGACCTCTTTTAAACCCTTTGCTCTATTTCTAATTTGAGAGGGATTCCTAGCTCCGTATCGACTCATGTCGGGAAATTAATTAGTTTTTCCAATGGGTAGGTATAAAAGGAGGCTTTCCCCTCTCATTTTGACATAACACATCAATAATAATACACACATGGGATCAAGAATTCAAACAATTGAGAAAATAATGAGTCTTCCTTCAAGCCTTGGAGTAGCAACAAAGTCAAGATTCAAGCAATGAAGTGGACATTTACATCCTATTTTATTAAAGACTTCATGAAACCCTAATCCCATGTGGAGACAAACAAAAATTCACAAGGAGGTATATCATTTAGTTTTCAATCATTATTCAACATCTCCCTTAAAAGGAGAATCTTCATTTACAACAATTTAATTATCTTTTATCTCTATTTCATTGTTAATTCCAAAACTGCAGTTTGACTTAGGCAAGCCCCTATTCCCAATCTATTTCCCTCTCTTTCTATGTTTAGGAAATAAGTATGGAGTTGTGATCTTCATAATAGGCACTATTTGTAGAGACAAATCAAACCTCTTTGGTGTGCAAAAAGTTAGGAGGACTAGAGCGACGAGCGCTCCGGTCTGGACATTTTTGGATCTTTTTCGAGGATTTGGTCAAAATCTGCATATACTGCTTAGATCTAGGTGTGTGCCTCAATTTGATGACTATGGCTCATTGTTTCCACATTTTACCTTCATTTTCAACATTAACCTAATTTCAACAATTCAACTCACAAAAGAGGGCAAATCAACATCATTCCCTTGAATCCAATCAATATTTTAGTCCTTATCATTACTAATTTGTGACTATATCTATTGGAATCACCCCTCTTTTGAATGTAATGGTAATATTAGTGGTTTTTACCCCTCTAATGTGGAAACCCTAATTTTTACCCCTCTACAATATGTATATATATGTATATGTATATGTATATGTATGTATGTATGTATGTATGTATGTATGTATATTGTATATATACATATGTGTGTGTGTGTGTATGCGTATGTGTATATAGAGACACACATATGTGTGTTTATTGCATTAACTTTTTTTCATTTTTTTATTTTATTCTCTTCACTTTCTTCTTTATTTATATTTATTTCTTATAGTTGGTTTCCCTTTTAATTATTTAATGTTTTTCACTTTTAATACTTTTTAAGTTTTTCATTTTTTCAGTTTTTTTTCGTCTTTTTATTATTTGGTTGTTATTTATTTGATTTCATCAATTAATTGTTATTTTATCATATTGCATTCCCTTATCTTTATTTGTTTGTATATATTTAGCTTATTAAGGCTATGTATTTTCTTTTTAGACAACTCTCTTCTTTAGCCTTTTGTTAATTTTGCTCCCTTATCCTTCTCGTTCGTTGTGTTGTTTACCCTTCATATTTCTCCTTGGTAAGTCTAAGCCAGCACTTTATTTTTTCATCTCTTGACACCATCTTTCATCTTGATGATGGATCACAGAGTGTGATCTGAAACGTTGATGCAAAAAAAGAAACACAAAATCAAATCCAAAAGTAGCTTGGTAATTAACTAATGGATTGTGAAATCTGATAAAATTAAATGTCTAGCTTAATTCAAAAGACTCCCATTAATATGGAAGACAAGACCCAACTTATTGAGAATATAAAGTTTATAACTCAACTTAGCGCATTCTTGAGAATTAATATGAACATAGCTTATAGCTTGAACTATTGAGCAATTCACTCTATTAAATATTTTCTTACTAACCATGAAAAAAATTAAGTGTTTTCATGTTGATAAGGCTTACTAAGATTAATTCATAGAAAGGTCTATTGCTTGAAAGGTGTTGAAAAAAATAAATTATGACTCTGAATGCCTATCAAGCCTCCTTGACTTCTCTTGAGCTTCCCCACACTTGTCCTGAAACGTACTTCCTTATCCAGAATTAGATTGCCTCTATCTTCTATTCAGAATGCATATGGTCGTACTCATACAACAATGTCACTTCCTTTATTTACTTACTCAAAAATACCATGAGAGTGATAATTGTAGACACCTAAAATTGACCTAACCCAATTAAATAAATATTTAATCTCACCTCTTTCCTAAATTAAATAAAATTTTTATTTATTTAAGCCCTTTCCTCTATTAATTAAATAAATACCTTTTTTTAATTTATTTACATTTTTCCTCTTTAATCCTAGCCCTCCAAATTGTTCACATGGATCATAATCTAAAATCATAGGCATGTGACAAGTGTAAATAATCTCTTCATTCACTTTGCGCCTCTCCAAAGTCAACACACCACTTAATCACATCCCTCCATTTCAAATTAACCTCTTAATCCTATCCACCCTTATCTTTTATCTTTCTACCTCTTAATCTCCTCCCTTCATCCTTACCTACCCTCTAATCTTATTGATTCTCTTTCATCTATGTGATCATGGCCATTCATCTTTTAACCTCTTAATTTAAACCCTTGTTTCTCTTGGAGATTTCTATAAAGGAGGTTTTTTCCTTCCATTTTAAGGAATCCACGATTAATATCTTCATTCACTTTGTGCTTCCTCCAAATTCAACCCACCACTTAATCTCATCCCTCCATTTCAAATTAACCTCTTAATCCTATCCACCCTTATCTTTTACCTTTCCACCTCTTAATCTCCTCCCTTCATCTTTACCTAATCTCTAATCTTATTGATTCTATTTCATATATGTGATCATGACCATTTATCTTTTAAACTCTTAATCTAAACCCTTGATTCTCTTGGAGATTTCTATAAAGGAGGTTTCTTCCTTCCATTTTAAGGAATCCACAATCATTATCATAGCAGTATTATGCCTAAATATCTCTAGAATACACCATCACAACCATGCTCCTTTCTTTGAACTCTTGTGTATGTGCCACATCACTGGGAGAAAACATCAAAATACAAGATCTTAGAGGATAAGAGAACAATGGATACAAGCCTCTATTGCATGTTAAGGTATATCTGGTTATTTCTATGTTATTTGCATACATTTGTAGATGTCGAATGATTGTTTATTGGATTAGTTTGTAGATCTAGTGTTAGTGCTTAACTTTAATAAGGTTTACAAATAGGTCCATTTGTAGATGTTTGTTGGCTGTTTGCTGGTTTAGTTTGTAGATCTAGGGTTAGTGGTTGACTTTATTAGGGTTTACAAATATCTCAAAATTCAACATACACATTTGACATGCCCAATGGGGCGCTTGTCCCTTGATACTAATCATTTTCCTTGACTTGTGAAGCATTTTTTAAAGTTGAAGGTTCGATTTTCAATGATTTTGCATTTTAGCATTTTTATGGGATCATGTTGTATTTTTGCATCTTCTTCCTATGTTTTTGTTAGGTTCTATTGCATTTTTACAAAGTCTTCATACATTTTTGCAAGGTCTTGTTGCATTTTTGTGGTATTCTATTGTGTTTTTGCAAGGTTTTTGTGAAATCCTGCATTTTAACAGCCTTCCTACATTTTTGCAAAGTTTTCCTACGTTTATGCAAGGTCTTCATGTGTCTTTGTGGCATTTTGTTGCATTTTTGCAGTTTTTTTAGGATCCTATGTTTTTTCAAAATACTCCTCTTTTCTATCAAGCTTTACCTTCAGTAGATTTTGGTCATTTAACCAACTGTTTTTCCAAACAATTGGTCCTCCCAGGAACAATGAACGTTATTAGGACAATAAGGTTCAAATGGTGGGAGAAATGGGCATATTTGTAGGCTTTCTTGAGGAGTAGTAGGTGGTTGGAATGGCTACTCATGAGGAATAATGGGTTGAACTTGTTCATGATCAAGATTTTGCAAAGGAAAAGGACCTCTAAAGCTTGGAATGGCAAACTTAGAAGACTTACTTGGATATTGAATAGGCTCACCTTGCTTAAAACTTAGAAATTGTGCTTTGAAACCTCTTCTTCTACCAACGGATTTGGAATACAAGGAGCTAATTGAGTTTCTAGCTTTTGTATTTGTGAAAATAAAAGCTTTGTGTGCTCATCTTTTGTAGCCACTTCCCTTCTAAAATCTTCTTCATGATAGCTCCTTCATGTTTCCAACTTCTACTCCTGAAGATAGGCTAGATAAGACAACTCATCTTGCTTGTGAGGATAGCCTTGATAAGCCCACTCATCTTGCTACAAATTAAACTATATTTCTCTCTCTTAACATGCCATCCATTTGCTTGGTGAAGTATAGTAAAGTATCATTGACCATTTTTGTAATGTCTCTAAGCTCTACATTTTTAACATTTTGAGTTTGAATTTGTAAGAAATTATGTTGATTTAGAGCGAAATAGCTGGTGTGGGTGGGAGGTAAGCATATTGAGTATGTTGATATATTGTTGTAGCAGAGTTCTCAAGGATAAAACCAATAGCATTTTTAGTCTAATCTGGATAATATAAAGGCTCAAAAGTTGTGTTCTGACTAAAATATGGCAAGGGAACATAGTTTCCTTAATGATTTGGCATACTAGAATATTGAAAAAAGCTAGAAATTCATTAAAAAATGCTTTGAAAGGAGGGGAAGTTAGATTTGCTCCTTGAGAAATACAATATTCTAGCACTTAGATTGCTTGAACCAATAGATTTAAACTTGTAGTTACCATTATGTTTGAAGAAAAATTGCATCCAAAGGTTGATTGCATTGGGAATAATACCAAAACTATAAGTGGATTACAAGCATCATCTATTAGTGTCCCATCAGATGCACCAAAATTTGTTGTCACAAAGGATTGAACCTAAGCCAAGTGTAAAAATAAGCTATCTTGTGAAACATGTGATCATCCTCAGGTTGTGGGTCACCTATGGTGAGGATGAATCTCTAGAGAGGGTAGATTCCTTAAAACACCTCCTAAAAATATTGCACTTGACAAGAAAAGGGATAAAAAGACTACTTTTAAAATGAAAACTACTGATCTAGGAGGTGATGCATCGAAACTATGAAGTTTTAATGTTCTCTTAACTCACAATCAACTTCAATAAAAAAGGTTTTGTTTGTTCACAACTCAAACTAGATCATGAAATGCATGAGTATTTCATAAGGAGGTTCATATTCAATGTTTCCCTGAAGGAAAATAATGCTTTCAAAAATTCAAATTACTGAAAAATCAATCAAACACAACCTATAAACTGCATCTAACATGAATGTTCTTGCTTTAATATTGAAAGAATGAGATAAAATTAAAGGATTCTTAAATAAACCACAAGAATCTCATTAGATCATTAATTGACAACACAAAATAAGATCAATTGAGAAAGAACCTATTGCTTCTTTAATGAAATGAAAGGAGTTTCCATACAATATCGAAATTCTATTGATAATTTGAGTTACGATGCTGAATGATTTTATTGATTGCAATAAGAAAAAAGAAAGAACTACAAAAAGAAGATTACAATGAATGCTTTATAGGATTGAAGTCTCTTTTTCTAACTGAAAGGTGTATCTATTGTGAACTCCACCTTGTTTTGCATGAAGGGCTAGAACTCTTCTTCAATTGATGGTCTTCATCTTTGGTTTCTCCTCCAATTTGCATGATAGCTTCTTCCTTGGTTATGCAAAAGGAAGAAATTATGCAAAGAAGGTCTCGGAACTGCCCCAAACTAACTATTAGTGGCCCAAAATATCCCTCTTGAATGATGTAACACCCAGGTGGGGTCTCTAATCTAAACCCTTGAATTTTCCTCGAAAACTCCTCCTTTTAGTCTCAAATTGCTTCTCCTATTTTTTGCATGGTTTCTTAACTAGTTGATTAACCCTCTTAGGAAATTGCATGATTGTAGGGGTTTATTTGAACTGGATTTTATTTATCCCTAATCTCTATTGGGCATAGGATATCTTCAAGTAATTTAATTAATACATGTTTTATCATTTATATTCCTAACTAATGACAAACCAAATCAATATCTAAACTTGTTGCTTATGCTTGCATTTTGAAAGTACAAATAACACTACCTTTTTTACTCATATATGTCCTCTATTATGGTTTTCAAACCCATTCTTTACTCTGTGATCTAAAAGGGAGAGATTGTCATCCTTTCTTGATTCATTTATTCCTAAGAGTGATGATTGTCCTTTAGGTTTCCATTGAACTAAAACCTTACTCTCCCACTCTCTTGTATTATCATCTTCATTAAATGTTCTTTCTTTTTCAAGACTCTATCTTTATACATGCTCAATATTATTAAATATTACCATGGTAGCCTTTATCTAGATTTCATATGTTTCTACCTTATAATGCAAACCTTAGAAAAACTCTACACTTTCCTCTTACCAATAAACTTGTCAACTTTCATCATAAGAATCATGTGTAGTGAATTGTTTATCTACTATTTTGGCACTTTTTCTTTGTGGGTGTCTCATACCATTGTCATTATAATCAAAGGTTGTCATGGTTTCCCCTTTGTCATTAGCTTAAGCCACCATTTTTGTGGCATGAGTTTCCCTTCATTATCACTATCATCATTAAAATTGGATCTCATTTTCAAATGAGTGCTTGACTTTCATTAAATTTAACAAAGGGCATGGTTGTCTTATATATTTGTCTTTTTTACTCATTCAGTCAACCTTTTGTCAACCTTTTCATGACTTCCTTATGACTACTCTTTGAAAGCAAAGTTTCTTTTTGTATTGTTAGGGTCTCTATACTTTAAAGGTTCATGTCTATCTATTGTAGAGGTTGCAAGAACATGTTTATACTTTTCAAACATAGAATCTCATTTTCAATCATCTTGATCTTGGTCACCTTCTAATTGTTCTTATAGAGGAAGTATCACTTCCATGTTTGGTACCAATGACATTGTCAAAAGTAAGATGAGGACTATCATCTCTTTTGTGCTTGTAATGGACTATCCCAAAGCCTATCATACAATCTCAAACACTGCATTTTTAATGATTGTTCTCCTTGAACTATTCTATGACACTCCCTGCATACCCTTTGGACTTTGGAATAGAATGGAAACATTACATTTGACTAGATCATTTGATTGTTGACATGTTCTTTCTATGTTGTCCTTGTTTGTAACCACTATTGTAGTCTATTTACCATACTATTAAAATCTTTGTATCATTTCACACACACCTCATGGAAATTTGACTCGTTCCAAAGTCCTTATGGACTTGCATTTACCCTTAATCTTTGGTTTAATGTGCTAGCTATTATTTCCTTGAAAGCCAATCATGCTTCTTAAACTTCCTTTTAGCTCTAAAAAATATTAAGTTTTACATTAACATTCCTCCAAGGGTTGATATGCAATGAGAGGCATTTATGACTATAGACTTATTCTTTGACTATCATATACATCCTTTCAACTATGAAGTTGTCTTTTCACTGTATGTAGGTCTTCTAAAATGTAAAATACTTTTTTGTGATTCTTTGTGACTGTGACTGTCATGAATCCTCTTAATAAACAAGTTTATGATGGGTCAGTGCAAGAAGTTGAGTCCACTTTTTGGCCAAAAAGTGGAAGTGTTTTCCCTGATTTTCAGATTTTGTCTCATTTGAGCTTAAATTTTGAAACACTTGGAGATTGAATCTTGGAAAAATTCAATAATGTAAAAGATATCCCTTTGAGTGTACTTTCCAAATATGTAATTTATTTTAATACCCACATAATAAAAAATAACTTTTGGAATGGAGTTCTAAAAACTATGTTTTAAAAATGCTTGTTTCAGGACCATACCATGCATGTGTACAACCCACACTTTTTGACACAATTAAAATTATTTTCTCAAACCATTTTGGGAAATGGTTTGTAACACACTGAAGATTGATGATCATATTTTTTTGTATTTTTTTTTTCAATAATTTTCTTTAATTAATTTTTTAATGACCGTAATTATCTTTTTAAAAATTTGATGTGTAGGACCCACATAATGTGATGTAAACTTAACATTTTTTAAAAAAAAAAAAATTTAAATAGAAAATAATTTTGTGTAGATTGATGACATATTTTTTTTTTTCAAAATTCATTAAAATAAAAAAGTTATTAAATTAACAAAATTAGTCAATATTTCAAGTTTATGGACCCAATTTAGTATAAATTAAATGAAAAATAGTTAAAATAATCAATTTTTAAATAAATTTACATATTTAGAATCTAGACAGTATAATCTGAAATGGGTTTTAATTTTGTATAAAAATTCTCTAATTACATGCACGCAAACTATTTCAAAAGTTCATATTTGTGCTTTCATTCCTGGAGATTTGAATTTGCAGGTCCATGTCTTAGGTGTGGCCATCTCAAGCCTAATCCCGAGCCAATTGGCAGGTTGTGGAATCAACTTCCACAAAACGGGCCCCCGTATTCAAACAAGGGCGTCTTGTGGAAAAAAAGGGTAAAATACGATCTAGAAATGGGGGTTCGTTTTAAAAAAATGGGCCCCCGTTTTGTTTAAAAGCGGGCCCCCATTTTAGAACAAAATGGGGGTCAATTTATTTTCGCTTCGGGCCCCCGTTACCTTTCGGCTCGAAAGCTCGAAGCATAAACGGGGCCCCATTTTTTTGAAAACGGGCCCCCGTTTTTAAGAGCACGTTTTCCAACACACGGACTTCTGTGAATTTGTAACTCATTACCTTGCACTTGCCCTGATATATACTTTATTGTGACAATATCTCATTAGTTTCTTCATCTTAGATGGCTACCTAACAACTCTTTGACTATAATGTGACACATTCTTGGGGTTTGTATGAGGACTGTGGCCTATGTTTACAAAATTTATAGACTATTTTGATACCTTTATTTGCTTAATTTTCACTTTTACAAATGGATCTCAATTAATCATGAATCACAATGTCACAATGCTTAAGCCTTGTCATGTAATGCATTAAGCAACACTCTTTGTCATATTTCTATTGTAACAAATTGTCCACCATTGTCTAATCTTGCTCACATTATGGTCCACTAGACTGTCATGATCTTGCTTCTTGACCGCACTCCTTGGGACAATAATCTTCCTCGACTACTTTGAAAATTTGGATTGCATTGTGGTTCTAACCTTGTAAATTGAATCTCTTTTCACCCCATGATTCCTACACTTGACACAAGGTTATTGTTTTTATGTCTGTCTTGAATGCATGTGGAATTGTCAAATGATGTATTTATGATTATCACAAACCCTAATGTTTTTAATTAATGGACTCTCATTCTCTATTTCTTCATAATAATTCATTTTCCATCATGTGCCTTGAAGGTTTTTATGACTACATTTTCAAACCTTTCTTATTTTTACTTTCTAATTTATGTCACAGTCCTAACCCTTGCAAACCAATGTCTTTGCATAACATTCTTATCATACCTCCATCCTAGGTGTTGCATAAAATTAATATGTTCTTTCTTTGTTTCATAGACTAACCCTATAAGGTTTTATGGAATATCTTACAAAGATAATGAAAATAACAAAACCCTTTATATTATACTATCTTAACTGGAAGGAGTTTTAGAAAACGATCATCCACCCATGTTACACTAGCTTTGAAGTTGATTTTGTTTAGAAATAAAAGATCACAAAATATTTCATGTGCATGCAAGTTTGAACTTCTCCTTCACGAATGACAAAGAGGGGATTTTAGAGAGATTAAGCTCACTTGTTTGAAGTTTCTTGTGTGCATGGTTTTTGGATGTTTTAACTACATTTATCTTCATGGGTTGTTGATACCTCTCCATGCTTTCCCCTTCAAAATAGAAGCATATTTCACGTCCAAACTTTTGAAACAACTCCTTGATTGATCTAAAATTGTTGTGTGAAGCTTTGAGATTGTTATTTTTTATGCATGAATCTTTGCATTGCATGAGATCACTACTCATTGATGAATCTTTGATGATGAAATGGATGTGTAGGATGGGTGCATGCAATTTATTAGCAGAGAAACTCCATTTCACGATGAAAGCACAAGATCAGAAGAAGAAACTCAATGTGAAACTAGAGACAAAACCCTAAATGCAATGCAAAACTATAGTTCAAAACTCTTACTTTTGTCCAAATGCTAAGATGAACTTTATTTGACTTTATCCAATGTGGGAGAATGATTTTTACATTTTTTTGAAAAATTTGACCATCAAAGGAGGAATTTAATGGTTGCAACCTATCTTTAGTAAATTAAATACTTTTGATTTGATGTCCAACTCTTAAACCATTAAAATTCATTAAAAAATTACTATGAAGACCTAGGACTCTGTGCAGGGCCCTTTTTGGCCTTAAGGACAAAAAATAAGCAACAATTGACTCACTAAATTTTATAATTTTAAAAATATAAGCTTGAATTTGCTTTCTTTAGAGTTCAATTAGTTAATTAAAAATTAAAATACTACAATTGTAGGTACTCTCCACTACATGGTTGTAACATATGTCTTACAAGAATCTATTATCACAAACTATTATCCAATCTACTTCTAAATTGATATGTCATAACTTATTTATCAAGGTTCATTTAGGGTTAAATTGATGGTCCAATTAGCTTAGAGTTCAATTAGGGTTAAGGTTACATATCAATTAGGTTTTACTTATATTTGTAATGTGGATCGAGGTTCTAGTATAAAACTTCAATTTGAGGTTACATTTATAGTTATCATTAGGTTAAGGGTTAGGTTTCTATTGATAAAGCTTATGGTTGTAGTTCTAATAAGATTTATGTTAAGGTTGAGGATAAATTAGAGTTAATTTAGAGTTATGATTATTGCTCATTTAAGGTAATTTTTTGAGAAAGTTTAGGATTACGATTCAATTAATTTTAAGGTTCAAGTAAGCTTATAGTTACACTCCAATCATAAGTGGATATTTAGCCTTATTGAATACCACCCCTAATTAAAATATAATCTTAACCCTTAAGCTAACCCTAATGGATCCACAATCATAATCCTAGCCTAAAATTTATTGTACCAACCATAAATTTTAGGTTGCAACTTATCTTTAGTAAATTAAAGACTTTTGATTTGATGTCCAACTCCTTTAACCATTAAAATTCATAAAAAAAAAATTACTTTGAAGACCTAGGACCCTATGTAGGGCCCTTTTTGACTCGAAGGAAAAAAAAAAAGGCAACAATTGACTCACTAAATTTTATAATTTCAAACAATATAAACTTGACTTTGCCTTCACTTTGAAGTTCAATTTGTTCACTACAGTACTAAAAATGCAAGTAATCTCCACTACATAGTTGTAACATATGTCTCACAAGAATATATTATCACAAACTATTATCCAATCTAGTTCTAAATTGATATGTCATAACTCATTTATCAAGGTTCAATTAGGGTTAAATTGATGGTCCAATTAGCATTAGAGTTAAGTTAGTGTTAAGGTTAACTACATATCAATTAGGGTTTACTTATATTTGTAATTTGGGTTAGGGTTCTAGTATAAAACTTCAATTTAGTGTTACATTTACAATTATCATTAGGTTAAGGGTTAGGTTTCTATGGATAAAGCTTATGGTTGTAGTTATAATAATATTTATGTTAAGATTGAGGATAAATTAGAGTTAATTTAGGGTTATGATTATTGTTCATGTAAGGTAATTTTTTGATTGATTTTAGGATTACGATTCAATTATTTTTAAGGTTCAATTAAGCTTATAGTTACCCTCCATTCATAAGTGGATATTTAGCCTTATTGAATACCACCCCTAATAAGACTATAATATTAACCCTTAAGCTAACCCTAATGTATCCATAATCATAATCCTAACCTAAAATTTATTGTACCAACCATAAATATTGTTACAAGTGCGGTGTCATTGCACCAAAAGATCAACCTGTTAATGCCCAATACAACCACTAGACTTATAGAATCCACAAGAGGTGGTTAAGCCATGTCACAAACCCGAGCATTGTGTTGCACAACACAAGGAGACCAAGGGCACACACCTTGCAACAATCACCCCAACACAAGCAAGTGTAGTTTTTTAGGTTATAATATTTGATATGATATTTGAGCTAAGCCTATGTCAAAATGATATTAGTACCTCTTATATAATAGTATTATATAAAAATTTGATGATAAAATAGTATTATTAATAATTAATTATATATTTACATAACATTACTTCTCAAAATTATAATGTTTGTACTTTTAAACTTAATGATTGAAATATTACAATCTTAATATAACAAAAAAAAATTATGATATAATAGTATTACAAATATAATAATAAAAATGATATAATACATAAAATAACAATATTTTAGTTATTATAATAATAAAATACTAATATTAATAATATATAATTCTAACATTAATAGTATAGCACTAATATTTTTTAATAAAATATAACATTAATAGTAAATATATTAAAATTCATACTATAATATAATAATAATTTAATACTTATCCTAATGAAAAAAAAAAAAAAAAATTAAAATACAATAATATAAGAATCTTAATGTTTATCTATGTGACACTAATTCTAACCTAACCTTAAATCTAACCATATCTCTAATTGAGAACCTTACCATAATTTAACCTAACCTCACTCAAACCAACTTTTAAATATTACCCTAACTTAGCCATAATCATAATATATTAAATAAATTTAATCTAAATCTTTCAAAACTTTATATATATAATTTTAGTTAGGTTTGGGTTATCTCATGCAATTTAATAATATAAAAATTTGATAATAAAATAATATAACTAATATAAAAATAATAAATAATATAATATTTAGAATAATGATATTTTAGGAGACTAATAATCGAATAATTCAAATAATTATTCATATTCTAATCATTAAAAGATAATAATAATTAAAAAAATAAAAATTTAAAAGAGAAATGCTTTATTGTACTCCAATTAAAAAGTATGTGTTGTATAGTGGATACTCAATAGACAAATTAGTATATAACAATTTATGTAATTGTTTAAGTAATCATTAGTATAAATATATTATTATTGTCTTTGGACGTCTGAAACGACAAGCCTTGTGCCTTTGTCGGACCCTTGGGTTGTTAGTATTAAGATATATTAGATAAAATGATGTATATTAAAATTATAAATTATAATATCATATTATATTTTCTTACAATAACATTTAAATAATATTATATTTAGATCTTATGATTTTTTATATAAAATTTAATATATTATATGATAATGATGAAAAATAATATATTATATAATAAACTATCATATTATAATAATATATTTTGATTCTTAATAATTTATTATATTAATTTTTTAAACTATTATAATAAACATCATAGTTTTATTTACATCCATATTTTCTTCCTAATCCTCCTTCTTTTCATTAATCTTTTTTATTTTCTTTCATTTTGTTTTTCTTTTACATATTTTTTTGGCCTTCTATAAGACCTTTGTATTATTACATTATTTTTAACTATATTATCTTATTAATTTATAAAATTAACATTTAGATTTTATATATCACATTCAAATTGTGAATTTTTTTTTTTTAAATTATATATATTATTTTATTAATACATATTAATTTAACTAAGAAAATATTTGATTCAGTTAAAATAATAAATAAAAATAACTGAAATAAGTAAAAAATAAATGAAAAATTAAATTTTAAGCCCATTTTCCAAAACTTACCTCTAATAATAAATACTGAAACAGATATAATTATCAAATTTTAAAAAAATAAACACCTCTACTAAATAATAATAACACGTGTCAACCTAGGATCCAATAATTAAAATCACACAAAATTAACTCAATGACAATCCTTTCAATCAATGCTTTATAAAAGGTGCAATCTCCAATTTAACTATTTAGTTAAACTAACAATAATTTAAAATAGAACTTAAATAAATGCTAAAAATAAATGAAAAATAACAATAATTTAAAATAGAACTTAAATAAGTGCTAAAAATAAATGAAAAAAAACAATAATTTTAGGTAGTTGACTTAGGTAGATCATTCTAGATGTTTTTACATGCAATAAACTCCACGTGGTTCATCATCACACTGGATGTCTAATATAAAGGCCACTTGTTTGTTCAATACATATGTATAATTCAACACAAAAGAATGGCTTCTTATGCAGTTTGTTGCAGGTTTTTAGCTTTCATTTGCCTACATTTTCTGGTGTTTGTGTGTGTGAGTGAGGGAGCAGCAGAGTTGAAACACAAGCACAAGCACAGACAGGATGGAGGATACCGTCCTGGGCCAGTTCAGGCTACAGAGATAGATTTGCTTGAGTTTCCTCTGAATTTGGAATACTTGGAGGCAGAGTTTTTCCTGTTTGGAGCCTTTGGATATGGCCTAGATCAGGTTGCTCCTGAGCTTGTTAGTGGTGGGCCTCCTCCCACTGGGGCTGTCAAGGCTCATCTTGATCCCCTGGTGCAAGATGTCATTAAACAATTTGCTTACCAGGAAGTTGGTCATCTCAGGTAATATCATAGTTGTTGAATGTGGTGGATTTCAATAAATGTATCATGTTTTTTTAGTACTGTGAGAGTTGGTTTGATGTAATGGGTTTCTCTGTAGTGAGGTTTGAGTTAAGAGTTTCAAATGGCAGACAATGTGTCAGTTGTTTGGTTCTCTGTAGTGAGGTTTAAGAGTTCAAATAACAGACAATGTACCGGGTTGGTTGTTTCTCTGTAGTGAGGTTTGAGTTAAGAGATCTAAATAACAGACAATGTATCAGGCTGTTTGTTTCTCTGTAGTGAGGTTTGAGGTAGGAGTTTTAAATTAGAGACAATGTATAAGCTGTTTGTTTCTCTGTAATGAGGTTTGAGTTAAGAGTGTCAAATAAGAGACAATGTATCAGGTTGTTTGTTTCTCTAGTGAGATTTGAGTGAAGAGATCCAAATAAGAGACAATGTATCAGGCTGTCTGTTTGTCTGTAATGAGATTTGAGTTAAGAGTTCCAAACAATAGACAATGTATCAGGCTGTTTGTTTCTCTGTAATGAGGTTTGAGGTAAGAGTTCCAAATGAGAGACAATGTTTCAGGCTGTTTCTTCCTCTGTAGTAAGTTTTGGGTCAGTTCCAAATAACAGACAATGTATCAGGCTGTTTGTTTCTCTGTAGTGAGATTTAAGAGTTCCAAATAACAGAATGTAGCAGGCTGTTTATGTTTAGGTTCCTTCAAATGGAAGAGGCGGATCAAAATTTTAAGTGTTAGTTTATAGTTCCATGCCAGGTTTGCTAAATTTTCTCATAAGGTATTTTGATGAAAATGTGAAACTGCAATTGGCCTTTATAATCTGGGGGTTTCATGGATTTCAGGAGATCATACAAATTTAAGTTAAATGAAACTAGTAGTCTTTTGATTTGTATGAGAATTGTAAAACTATATTCCAAAATCGTTAAAATAGATTGCTTTCCAAGATACTCAGCGTCTAGAATTGAAAAATTTCAGATGCATGTGGGACAAAAACTCTGAAAATCTCTGATGCAAAAAGTAGGAGGCTCCAAGTTAAGTATTCAGTTTAGTATGTAGCATTTTTTCTTTATTTCATGGACATGCTTTTTTCATTATTTTAGGTCCTCAAGTCCATGGTAAAGATAGCCTATGGTTCTGTGGAGGGAACTATTTTTTTACTTAAGGAACTGCAATCTTCTAATGTCTATACTTTTTTTTTATTATATGTAATTCTCAATATAAAATTAGCTTTTCAATAGCCATTGTTATGATTAGCTTTTCAATGACCTCAGCTCAGCTCACCTCACCCATTGTTGTTATTAGTCATTAAACTGTGATTTAAAAAGTTGATTCAAAAACATACATAGTCGATTGCAAAAGCATTGTTAATATTGGCCTGACATACTTGATTGCAATAGAACTGTTTATATTGCCCGCCCTTCATTTTTTTTAAGTTACTTTTCTCTTGAGTGTGATCCTAAATGTTGAAACGTTGATTGAAAACATAAGCAGCTGGTTTCAGAAGCATTATTTCCTTATTTAAGTAGCTTAGACTGGTAACTGTTATAAAATTACTCATTCCTTTCCTGATAGTGAATCCATGAGTATGAACATACACAGTTGATTTACTCTTCTCTTCTTGATTCCAAAGAAAATGCACACTTGATCTTTTGAAAACTAATGCCAACGTTTTTTATTTTCAAATGTTCATGCAATTACACATCTCTGGTTCTCTTCAACTTTTCAAATGTATATGCAGGGCCATAAAGGCAACTGTAAAAGGTTTTCCGAGACCCCATCTGGATCTTAGTGCCCAACAATTTGCCAAAGTCTTCGACACTGCATTCCATACCAAATTGAATCCTCCATTTGATCCATATGCCAACAGTGTCAATTATCTGCTCGCAAGCTACGTTATTCCCTACGTTGGTCTCACAGGCTATGTTGGCGCCAATGCCCATCTCCGCTCCAAAACTGCAAAGCGAGTAAGAACCCAATGTCAAAATTTCAACAACTCCTAATTTTCTTTATTAATCTCAGAACTGGTTAATCATAACCCTAAAAAACCCATCTTTAATCTGAATTTGCATGCAGCTTCTGGCGGGTCTTCTGGGCGTGGAGTCAGGGCAAGATGCTGTGATTCGAACCCTGCTCTACAGAATCAAGGACGAGAAGGTGGCTCCATATAAATACACAGTGGCTGAATTCACAGACAGACTTTCTACTCTGAGAAATCAGCTTGGGTATACCCGAACAGTGGATGAAGGGCTGGTTGTGAAAAAATCACTGGGAGCAGAAGGAATGGTGGAGGGCAACATTCTTGCAGGGGATAAGTACTCTGTGGCCTATGGCAGAAACCCTGCTCAGATTCTGAGGATTGTTTACTCCTCTGGTAATGAGTCAATTCCTGGTGGAATATTTCCTCATGGTGGTGGGGGAAACATCGCTAAAGGCTTTCTCAGTCCCCTCACTCCCCATCGTGATTTGATTGATTGATTATCATTCATCACCTGTCTCTGTTTCTTTGTTCTCTGTCCAATTTTTGATGCAAAAATAAAGGTCTGTTTGCAGACCATGTGTATACTCTTTTCTGAAAAGCTTGGAAATAAATTATTTTATTTTGGTTATGATGTGGAATTAGCGAATATCAATTGTAATATACTATGAATTGCAAATAATATGTTGAAAATAATAATTGTATATCAATGCATAATTATTAAAAAAACTTCCTATTTTATTTTTATTGGAAAATTTTTATTTAAAAAAAATATATATGAGTACCAAATATTATTTTTATTTTTATTGAAATAATATGAGTACCTAATAAACCCTTCATATATTTTATTTTTATTTAAAAATATTATATATAAAACATATATTTGTTGAAGTTCTAGATGATGTTCCTTTTATAAGCCACATTCCTATGCTAAATTTGTTTCTAAACCCTAAGAAAGGTAAATTCACTCTCTTTATAATTTGCACTATGTGCTTTTAAGTCCTAATCTATAATGCCATGTGAAATTAATGTATTACATCCATAACAACAACAAAAAAATAAAATAAAAAATAAAAAAAAATAAAAGAGAATAAAAGAATAGAGAAATAAATAATATTCTAATATAATTTGTATGCATTAATGGATACAAATTGGGAAGAAAAAACGCCTTTGGAGGAAAATGTCTCTATTTATTTCTAATAAAAGAATAAAAGAATAGAGAAATAAATAATATAAACGCCTTTGGAGGAAAATGTCTCCATTTATTTCTAATATATTGAGTATAATACTTTTATACTTTTATACTTTTATATTTTTATAATTTATATATAAATAATATAAACGCCTTTGGAGGAAAATGTCTCTATTTATTTCTAATAAAAGAATAAAAGAATAGAGAAATAAATAATATAAACGCCTTTGGAGGAAAATGTCTCCATTTATTTCTAATATATTAAGTATAATACTATTATACTTTTATACTTTTATATTTTTATAATTTATATATAAATAATATAAACGCCTTTGGAGGAAAATGTCTCCATTTATTTCTAATATATTGAGTATAATACTATTATACTTTTATATTTTTATAATTTATATAAAGTATATTTGATATTATTTATATGTTGATGGGAGGAAAATAAAACCAAACACTAAACCAAAAAAAACCTTAAAAAACCTAAAAGTAACATTAGGGGCCCACCCAGCCAATGGTAGGGACATTAAACCAACCAAATTGCACCAATTTTTATAATTTATATAAAGTATATTCACATATTATAATATGTTGATGGTTGGAAAATAAAACCCAACACTAAACAAAAACCTATACCAACTTGATTCCTAATTCTAATATTAGAATCCCTAATCATATAGAAAACTTGATTCCTAATTCTAATATTAGAATCCCTAATCATATAGAAAACTAAACCCTAAGCATAACACTAAACTAAATTAAATCTTAACCCTAATCCAAATAAAACTGAATCCTAAGCATAACACTAAACTAAATTAAATCTTAACCCTAACCCAAATCAAATTGAGCCTTAACACAAAAATAGATTTGAATCTTAACCCTATACCAAATCGATCTCTAATCCGAATACTAAAACCAATTTTAACTTTAACACTAGACCAAATTGAATATTAACTTAAATCAAATTGAACCCAAATCTTGAACCATATTGAATCATATCTCTTATCACTTAACCAAACCCAACACTATCCCTACAAACAATTGAATTGTAACCCTAACACTAAATGAAATTCTATCATAACCCTTAAAATCCTAATTTAATTGTAACTTTAACCTTAAATGAAATTGAACTAACACTAACTATAAATAAAATTGAACCCTATACCAAATTTAGCTCTACCCCTAATACTTAAATAAAATACATTGTAATCTTAAATCAAATTAAACACTAACCCTAAACTAAACTAAACTAAACTCAAATCATAAACTAAATTAAACTTAAATCCTAAACCAAATCAAACTCTAACTTTAACACTAAATCAAATCTAACCCTAACCCTAAATGTAATTATGCTTACCCTAACTTTTACATAAATCCTAAACATAATTGTAACCCTAACAGATACTAACCATAACCATAAACTTAACCCTAAGATACTAACCATAACCATAAACTTAACCCTAAGATGCTAACCATAACCATAAACTTAACCCTAACACTGCACTATGAAGCAGTCATCGGTGAGGAGGGACCTCAAGGAGATTAGTCTCAACCGGTCAACATGAGTAAACACAACGGAAACACATAGATATGATAGAGGCAATGCAGAACAAATAATTTTATTGCATGAAAGTTAATTACATCCAACCGGTAACAATCGAGTTACAACATACCAGCACATAGACCTAGTAGAATGGGTCACATCAGGATCTTGAATAAAAAAGATCTATCATCTAGGCACAGTCTAGCTATCTGATACTTCTTAATTCTCTGATTTATTACATTCTAAACCATGATTACAACTATATATATATATCGATCCTGGAAAGGATCCAATCGGCACAAAAGGGATCAAAACCCGAAGAACAAGACCTAACATGCAAAAATGAACAAGGTTAGCCTCCACCAAGAAATTCCTCTGAAAAAATCCAAAGGGTGAAACGTAGAAGGTCAACCACATGCCAAGAAACATCGAGATCAACATACAAGGCTCTGCAAGCTTCGGAATGGGTTCTGATAGATCACCAAAATAGTTATCAGGCAACCAGTAACAAGAAACTGTCATAAAAGTCGGTAGTGATATCTTGTCGAAAAGTGATCCAAAAGAGATGCGGTTTGAAAGCAAGAAATATGATCAAGTCTTCGAGTAGAATCCAACTACGCAGGATCCGGTGAGCCAAAACCGGGACATACAGAAAGGAAAACTGAAGCTACAAACAGAAAACAAAACAGAAAATAAAATCTTTTTGGTTGATGCAAGATTGTTGTTAACCGGGGATGCTCCTACATCAGACATCCGGCGTTAATGAAAAAGTGAGCCTCTCATTTTGCAGGGGTCAAAGGGAAACCAAGGCGGTCTATCTCTGCCTGAGAAATCCAAGATGAATCTTCAACTACTCTGCTCTTCCACTTCACAAGATATTCTTTGTACTGACTGCTCCGGGTACTACGCCCAATCCTACTATCCAAAATCTCTTCAATCTGATCTAGTTCCTTCCGGGGTAATTATCTCTTGAGTCCTGCAACACTTTCCTCACTGAATTCTGGGTAATGGTACTCATGAAGATCTACAATGTTGAATATAGGTGAAATACTTAGGTTATCCAGTAGCTCTATTTCATATGCATTTCTAGAACTGAACTTCCTCAAGATCTTACAAGGTCCAAACTTCTTCATCTGCAATTGATTATAAGTTCCAACCGGGAATCTCTTTTCTCAAATATACCATCACTTCATCGCCAACTTCAAATTCCTTATGTCTCCTCTTCTCATTTGCCTTCTCCTTATATTTGCTATTCATGTCTTCCAAATGTTGTCTGACCTGAATATGCAATGATGTCATGTGATCTACAAATTCTTTTGCTTTTGAACTCTTCTGGTCTTCACGGCTAATGTCTCTCAATTATGCTATTCCTCTAGGATGCATTCTGGTAACAATCTCAAAAGGTGTTTTTTCGGTACTTCTATTCACTAAATAGTTATAGGCAAACTCTGCTTGTGCAAGGATCAAATCCCAACTTCCGGTTTTATCTCCCACTAAACATCTCAATAGGTTTCCCAAACTCTGGTTAACTACTTCTTTATGTCCATCAATCTGTGGATAAAAAGTAGAACTGAACTTCAAATTTGTCTTCATCTTCTTCCAAAGTGTTCTCCAAAAATAGCCAACAAACTTATTGTCTCTATTTGAAACTATGCTCTTAGGTAATCCATGCAATATTACTACTTCCATGAAAAATGGTTTTGTTACATGCAATGCATCTGATGTCTTCTTACAAGGTATGAAATTAGCCATCTTTGAAAATCTATCCACTACCACAAATATATAATCATTCCCTCTCGGTGTCTTAGGTAATCCAAGTACAAAATCCATGCTTACATCCTTCCAAGGTCTTACCAGTATTGTCAAAGGTTTATACAATCCCACATTCTGACTACTATCTTTGGCAACTTGACAAACTCTACAACTCTGCACATATCTCTTAACATCCTTATGAATTTGTGGCCAAAAATAATGCTCACTCACCAATGCAATTATTTTATCAATGCCAAAATGTCCAGCTAAACCTCCACTCTGCTTCCCTTTTATCAAGTTCTCTCTTATGGAACTCTTAGGTATGCATAACTGAACTCCCCTGAATAACATCCCATCCTGAATGAAATAATACAAACATTTTCTCCTATCAACCATAACTGGTTCTCTACATGTTTTCCAAGGTTCTAATAAATTTGGGTCTTCATCATACAAGGTCTTCAAATCTTCAAAACCTAATACTGTCACTCTCATCTCTGTCAGCAAATTCCATCTCCTACTCAATGCATCAACAAATTTGTTAGATTTCCCACTTCTATGCTTCAACACAAAGGTGTAACTTTATAAGAACTCTACCCATCTCATACATCTCTGATTCAACTTACTCTGACTATTCAAATACTGCAAAGCTTGATGATTTGTATACAACACAAACTCCTTAGGCAACAAGTAATGCCTCCATTTCTTGAAGGCTTGAACTATGGCATAAAATTCCTGATTATACACTGAATATCTCTTACAGGCATCATTCAATTTCTCACTTAAATATGCTATTGCTTTCCCTTCTTGACTCAAAAGTGCTCCTATTGTTGTTCCATTTGCAACACAATCCACTTGAAATACCTTATTAAAATCCGATAAAGCCAACACAAGCTACTCAGTCACTTTTTGTTTCAACAACTCAAAACTTTTGTTTGCTCCGATGGTCCACTTGAATTCCTTCCGATCTCTCCTCATGGTCTCAGTCATAGGGTTACAAATTGAACTAAAATTTCTGATAAACTTTCGGTAAAAACTAGCCAATCCATGAAATGATCTTACCTCTGGAATGCTTTCTGGTGTAGGCCACTCAACAATGGCTTTCACTTTCTCAAGGTCCATCTTCAAACCATCCTCAGATATCACCAATCCTAAATAGACTAACTCATCCTTCACGAAAGTAGACTTCTTGATATTGATCAACAACTTTTCTTCTCTCAACCTCTGCAATACTTGTCTTAACTGCAACAAATGCTCCTCTTTTGTCTTACTGAAAATTAGAATGTCATCCAAACACACAATAACAAACTTACCCAATAATTTCTTCAATACCTCATTCATCAACCCCATGAAAGTACTTTGTGCATTAGTCAATCCAAAAGGCATCACCAACCATTCATATAATCCTTCATTTGTCTTAAATGATGTCTTCCACTCATCACATTCTCTAATCCTGGTTTGATGATATCCACTCTTCAAATCTATCTTTGTAAAGTATTTTGCTCCACTCAAGCAGTCCATTATGTCATTCATCCTAGGCAAAGGAAACTGGTATTTCACTGTGATCTTGTTTATTTATCTTGAATCGATACACATCCTCCAATCTCCATTCTTCTTAGGTGCTAATATTGTTGGTACTACACAAGGGCTTAGACTTTCCATGATCAAACCTTTCTCCAATAGCTCCTACACTTGTCTATTCAGTTCTTCATTCTCTACCAGTGTCAATCGGTGTGCAACTTTGTTAGGCAAACTAGCTCTAGGAACCAAGTCCATGCAATGACTAATACTTCGAATAGGTGGCAAACCATCAGGTACATTATCTGAAATGATGTCCTCATACTCTCTCAGCAAATCTCTTATCTATTTCAAGTGTTCTCTTTCTGGTTCTGATCTCTCAGTCTTCTTAGGAATTAAGGCAAAACACACATTCTCATGTCTCAGTCCATCCATGAACTTCCTTCCATCTACTAGACAAATTTTGGTATTTGTATAGACTTCATTCATCAAAGGTTCCTCCAAAGGCAACAAGGTTTTCTTCATCCCATTGGCCACAATTTAGTGTATGTATTCTTCCTCTCATCATGTATTGCCTATCTATCAAACTGCCAAGGTCTTCCCAACAATAGATAACAAATATCCATAGGTATAATGTCACACAAAACTTCATCATGATAATTCCCAATTTGCAATTTTACTACACTGTTCACTTACTAACAACTTATGTTCATCCTGAATCCATGCGATCTGATAAGGCTTAGAGTGTTTCAATCTCTCCAATTTCAACTTATTCAACATCTCTTCTGTAACAAGATTATCTGAACTACTACTATCAATAACAACTTTACAACACTTACCAGATACCTTACATCTAGTCTTGAATGGGTTCTTCCTCTGCAAGGGTTCTTGATCTCCTCCGATATAACACAAATCTCTCCTCATCATCAACAATTCTATATCTTTTGGTTTATTGTCTGATCTGGTGGGGTTCTCTTCCACAACTGCTACTCTTTCGGTAGCCTCTGTCTTCTTAAATTCAAATGCATAGTGTCCTTCTCCACATTTAAAGTAGGTTCATCTAAATGTCCTTTTGTCTTGTCTTCCAAAGTTCTCATTCCTTTAACCATTTGGCTCTCTCCTCCAGTAGAAATTTTTATCATCCTTCTGGTATGAATTACCTTCCTTGCTCACTTTCTTGTCCTTGCTCTAATCTGTACTGGTTCCTCTTCCTCCGGTATATCCTCTTCCTCCTTGAAATATTCCTCTAGTAAACCTTCCACCTCTACCTCTCTGTCTTTGCTCATGCCTTTTATTCAATTTCTCTTCAGCCTTTATTGCATAGTGGTAAACCTCTTCAACACTCTCCAATTTGATCATACTGAGTTCATCTTGTATAGGCATGCACAATCCATTCAAATATCTTGCAATTTGTTCAACTTCATCATCAACATGTTTGGATCTGATGTTCAACTTGTAAAATGCTTCGGTGTACTCCTTCACACTAGATTCCTTATGTCTTAGATTTTGCAACTTCCGGAACAAATCTACTTGATAAATCATTGGGACAAACTTTGATTTTGATGTAGGAATCATCCTATCCCATGTCTTAATCTTTTCTTTACCTCTTCTTTGCCTATCAACTTGCAAGTACTCCCACCAAAGAGATGCATGACGTTTCAACCAGATACATGCATATTTAACCTTCCTCTCTTCTGAAGTGTTTTCAAAATCAAAATACTTCTCCATCTCTGAGATCCAATCCATCAATTCATCTGAATCTAACTTCCCATCATATTCTAGTGGGGTAAAATGAGGTTTAGTGTTCGCCCTACTCAAAACCCTTACAAGCTTTCCTCCTCAAGATCAACTGCCAATAAGTTAACTTGTTTTGTCGGGGCTTCTTCTCCTTCATTTTTTGCTCACATGCTCAATATGTCGACCTCTTCTCTGGGTTGTCTCCACAGCTTCTAACCGAGCTGCTATTCCTCACAACATCTCCATTACACCAGGGCCTGCATTCTCACGCGCTCCACCATTCCTATTTTCTCTTCGCGCCATTGATGCATGCTAGTCCTCTGCAATTGCATGTCGAATCCGTAATCTACCACCCTAAAATAAAATTTTAGGACACGTAACCTCCAAAATGAAACTTCACTCTGATACCACTTGAAGTAGTTACCGGTGAGGAGAAACCTCAAGGAGATCAGTCCCAACCGATCAACAACAAAAACACATAGATATGATGGAGGAAATGCAAAACAAAAAAATTTATTGCATGAAAGTTAATTACATCCAACGAGTAACAACTAGGTTACAACATACCGACACATAGGCCTAGTAGAATAGGTCACACCGGGACCTTGAATTAAAAAGATCTATCTTCTAGGCACAGTCTAGCTATCTGATACTTCTTAATTCTCTGATTTATTACATTCTAAAGCATGATTAAAACTATATATATCGATCTGAAGGATCCAATCAGGTCAAAAGGGATCAAAACCCGAAGAACAAGACCTAATGTGCAAAAATGAACAAGGCCGACCTCTGCCAAGAGATTCCTTTGAAAAATCCAAAGGGTGAAACGTAGAAGGTTGGCTACACACCAAGAAACATCGAGATCAACATCCAAGGCTCTGCAAGCTTCAGAATGGGTTCCGGTAGATCACCAGAATAGGTTTTAGGCAACCGGTAACAAAGGAACTAGTAACAAGAAATTATCATAAAAGCCAATAGCGATATCTTGCCGGAAAGTGATCCAAAAGAGAAGCAGTTTGAAAGAAAGAAATATGATCAAGTCTTCGAGTAGAATCCAACTCCACAGGATCCGGTGAGCCAAAATCGGGACATACAGAAAGGAAAACTGAAACTGCAAATAGAAAAGAAAACAAAAAACAAAATATTTTTGGTTGATGCAAGATTGCTATGAACTGGGGATGCTCCTGCATCACACTAAAACCTAACCCTCAACCTAACAATAATCCTTACTGTAATCCTAGACTCTAACCCTAACCATAATCCTAAAACTAAATCAAGTCCTAACCTTGATCTCAGACCCTAATTGTAACCTTAACCTTGAATGAAATTGAACCATAACACTAACTATAAATAAAATTGAACCCTAACCCTATACCGAATTGAGATCTACCTCTAACACTAAAATAAAATATATTGTAATCTTAAATCAAATTTAAAACTAACCCTAAACTAAACTAAACCCAAATCATAAGCTAAATTAAACCCAAATCCTAAACCAAATCAAACTCTAACTTTAACACTAAACGAAATCTAACCCAAGCCCTACCTGTATTATGCTTACCCTAACCCTAACTTTGATATAAAACCTAAACATAATTGTAATGTTAACAGATACTGAATTTAACCATAAACTTAACCCTAACCTTAACCATAACCCTAACCCTAACAATAATCCTTACTATAATCCGAGACCCTAACCATAATCCTAAACCTAAGCCAAATCCTAACCTTGATGCTAACCTTACCATTAATATAACTCTAACACTAAACCCTAATCCTAACCCTAACCCTTACTGTAATTATGCTTACACTCACCCTAACTTTCATATAAACCCTAAACATAATTGTAACCCTAATAGTAAACCCTAACCCGGACCATAAACTTAACCCTAAATGTAACCCTAACCCTAATTGAAGAAGTTGAGAAATACAACTTCATAGATCCCAAGAACACCTACAAGCAAAATACCTATCACAAGAGAAGAATGGAGGCAAAAAAGCAATAATGGCTCTGAAGAAAAATATTATCATTCAGAGAGGGAATAAATAAAGAAGTACAATACAATCCTTATAAAAGGAGATTAGCAACCCTAAAGGTGTGCAACCCTAAAGAAACCGTAAAAGGATAATGATAATTATTAAATACTTACAATATTTTTTAATTTATTTATTTAATCATCTGTGTTTGATTCAATTGCATACTTTGGGCATATATCAAATTGGATTAGGAATTCATCCATTTGTGATGAGAATCTAACCATACGGGTTAGGCATTTGTCCATACAAGACAAGAGGTTTCATCTATCCAATATGGAATAGGCATCTACCCAAACAAGGTAGGCATCTATCCAACTTGGGATAGGAGGTGCTCTGGCCAGAGACTTAGACTCATCAGGACCATGTGGGTCCTAAGTCACTCACTAAGTAATACACTCCTCTAATAGGAGTGCACGGAGGTCATCTTCCTTAGGATCAAATAAAATAACATAATGCAAGCTTGAATTCTGCCTCGGAATTTGGCCTAAAGCCTCAGGAAGTCAAGCGAATCCATACGGGATTCCTTCTAAGTATGCGTTGAATTAATTTTTTCCTTTATTACCCTTATCCTTCAATTAGGAGACTTATCAATCCATCTACTTGCCTTAACCAAAACCCTAGACCCCGTCCTCAAATGCCTGAGTACTAGGGACAACTTCGTCCCTAGACTGCCTATATACCCATTTCGGCATGGGATCAAGGCGTAAAATATGTAGTTCTATTTTATAATCTATGGTTTAATGTAAACTATTTTGGTGGGTGCACAACCCTTTATAGGGTCAATGTCCCAGATAGTTTCTTTGTGGTTTCTACCCACGATTGTAGCTTTAAGCATAGGGCTCATGGTGGCCTAAAACAACTAGGTCATAATTGCTATCATAAGTGTCACCCTTGACCCAATTATCAATCGTCAACAATTCTTAGAGATTAAGCCAATATTATAAAAACATTTCACTCAATCAACCCTAAAGGGGTTTACTAAAGTTTAACTAGCGGATGTAAATTCATTTAAAGATTATCTTATTAGATTATCGAACCAAGGGGGATTACCCGCCCCTTGGATCTTAACTTCCAAGTGTCCCTTACTACTCCCTGACGATTTATAGGGGTGATGGCACAGACGCTGTTGATGTACCTTTATTAGGCGTTAGGTGCAGTAGTTCAACATGACAACATTACCCGTAAGCGTGACCCAAAGACACCATGAATACTGAACACTGCTAGGTTTTTATTTCCATCACCTCTTGTTTAGTTATCTAACTCTGAATTAATTCTGAATTTGTGAATATCAAGAGAAGCAATAATAATGGAAATGTGTGAGATTTCGCCAAGATCAAGAGCACAATGAAATGTACAAAATAGAGAGACAAAATATAGGGAAAGAATAAATTGTATTCTCATCAATCGATAAATGATCAAAATATCAATAGTTCAATAGTTGTTACATACAATGAATATGAGCCTGCATATATAGGCAAGGCTATATGAATTTGTGAGCATAAAAAAATGACATGTGGCTCAATAAGAAACAAGGGTAGGTAGGAAATAGGTGTGGTAGGTAGGAGAAACAATAAAATATTCCACATGAGGTGGATCACCCACCGAAGGTGGAATTATCACTCCACAATAAGTGGATATGATAAAGTAGTAACAAGATCACACACCATAAAAGGTGGAAATTATCCTACACACACTATCCCAATGTGGCACAAACACCCAAGTTTCTCATACCCAAAATAATATGAAATGCATTATCCTAAGTAAACTTAAGTAAGGATATCCAACATGAATAATTCTTTACACTAATAAAAATGAACTATTTCATGCTTGAACTTAGTAATTGAAAGGAGCATAAACAAATCAACTATTTGGAATAGAATTTTCTTGAAAAGAAACCATGATTAAAACTTTAAGGCTAGACTAAATACAAGAAGTACTAATTGCTTAATACTTGTACAAGATAACTTTGAAAAGAACAGGTGAATTCAATCGTAGTATATAATTGTTTTGGAACATCCATTACTCTTGAGTACAACGCTTAATATTTTAAAGGTATTAGATTGATTAAGGAAAATGATTAAGCAACGAAAATTTGGAAATAAATTTATTAGTTATTTGTTGAAGGAAGAAAAAGAACTATTTAATGATAACCTTAATAATAACTGCATCATCGTTAAATCACCTAATTCTTCCAATTAGAGTAACATGAAAATTAATCTTTAAGCATTTTCTACAAATGATGAGTCCTAATAATTGTTTGAAGAAATTTAAATCATGAAATAACAATACTTTGGAAATGAAATTATTACTAACATGTTTCATGGAAAGCTATTAATAATAACCTATGTTTTTGCAAAAGACTCCTCTTTTCTATCAAGCTTTACCTTCAGTAGATTTTGGTCATTTAACTAGCTGTTTTTCCAAACAATTGGTCCTCCCAGGAACAATGAGTGGTATTAGGACAATAAGGTTCAGATGGTGGGAGAAATGGGCATATTTGTAGGCTTTCTTTAGGAGTAGTAGGTGCTTGGGATGGCTTCTCATGAGGAATAATGGGTTGAACTTGTTCATGATCAGGATTTTGCAAAGGAAAAGGACCTCTAAAGCTTGGAATGTCAAACTTAGAAGACTTGGATATTGAACAAGCTCACCTTGCTTAAAACTTAGAAATTGTGCTTTGAAACCTCTTCTTCTACCGACAGATTTGGAATACAAGGAACTAATTGAGTTTCCATCTTTTGTATTTGTGCAAATAAAATCTTTATGTGCTCATCTTTTGTAGCCACTTCCCTTGCAAAATCTTCTTCATGGTATCTCCTTTGTGTTTCCAACTTCTACTCATGAAGATGGGCTTGATAAGACAACTCATCTTTCTTGTGAGGATTTCCTTGATAAGCCCACTCATCATGCTACAAATTAAACTATATTTCTCTCTCTTAACATGCCATCCATTTACTTGGTGAAGTCTAGTAAAATATCATTGACCATTTTTGTAATGTCTCTAAGCTCCACATTTTTAATATTTGTTGATTTAGAGAGAAATAGCCTTCATGGTGTGGGTGGGAGGTAAGCATATTGAGTATGTTGATATATTGTTGTAGCAAAGTTCTCAAGGATAAAACCAATAGCATTTTCAGTCTAATATGGATAATATTAAGGCTCAAAGTTGTGTTTTGGATAAAATATGGCAAGGGAACATATTTTCCTTAATGATTTGGAATACTAGGATATTGAAAAAACCTAAAAATTCACTAAAAAAATGCTTTGAAAGGAGGGCAAGTTAGATTTGCTCCTTGAGAAATACAATATTCTAGCACTTAAATTGCTTGAACAAATAGATTTAAACTTGGAGTTACCATTGCGTTTGTAGAAAAATTGCATCCAACGTGTGATTGTATTGGGAATAATACCAAAACTATCAGTGGATTACAAGCATCATCTATCACTATCTCATCGGGTGTGCCAAAAATTGTTGTCACAAAGGATTGAACCTAAGCCAAGTGTAAAACTCATCTATCTTGTGAAACATGGGATCATCCTCAGGTTGTGGGTCACCTATGGTGAGGATGAATCTCTAGAGAGGGTAGATTCCTTAAAAATACCTTCTAAAAATATTGCACTTGACAAGAAAAGGGATAAAAATACTACTTTTAAAATGAAAACTACTGATCTAGGAGGTGATGCATCAAAACTATGAAGTTTTAATGTTCTCTTAACTCACAATCAACTTCAATCAAAAAGGTTTTGTTTGTTCACAACTCAAACTAGATCATGAAATGCATAAGTGTTTCATAAGAAGGTTTATATTCAAAGTTTCCTTGAAGGAAAAGAATGCTTTCAAAACTTCAAATTACTGAAAAATCAATCAAACACAACATATAACCTACATCTAACATGAATGTTCTTGCTTTAATATTGAAAGAATGAGACAAAATTAAAGAATTCTTAAATAAACCACAAGAATCTCATCAGATCATTAATTGACAACACAAAACAAGATCAATTGAGAAGGAACCTATTGCTTCTTGAATGAAATGAAAGAAGTTTTCATACAATATCAAAATTATATTGGTAATTTGACTTACGATGCTGAATTATTTCGTTCATTGCAATAAGAAAAAAAAAAGAACTAGAAAGAGAAGATTACAATGAATACTTTATAGGACTGAAGTCTCTTTTTCTAACTGAAAGGTGTATCTATTGTGAACTCCACCTTGGTTTGAATAAAGGACTACAAATCTTCTTCAACTGATGGTCTTCATCTTTGGTTTCTCCTCCAATTTGCATGATAGCTTCTTCCTTGGTTAATTCAGGGGAAATTATGCAAAGAAGGTCCTGAAACTGCCCCAAACTAGCTATTAGTGGCCCAAAATCTCTCTCTTGAATGATGTCACACCTAGGTGGGGTCTCTAATCATGCCTAAACTATTACATTTTGCTCGAAAACTCCTCCTTTTAGTCGCAAATTTCTTCTCCTATTTTTTGCATGGTTTCTTAACTTGTTGATTAACCCTCTTAGGAGATTACATGAATATAGGGGTTTATTTGAGTTGGATTTCATTTAGCCCTAATGCCTATTAGGCATAGGATATCATCAAGTAATTGAAATAACACATGTTTTATCATTTATATTCTTGACTAATGACAAACCAAATCAATATCTCAACTTGTTGCTTATGCTTGCATTTTGAAAGTACAAATAACACTGTCTTTTTTACTCATGTATGTCGTCTATTATGATTTTGAAACCCATTCTCTACTCTGTGATCAAAAGGGAGAGACTGTCATCCTTTCTTGA
This sequence comes from Cryptomeria japonica, assembly GCF_030272615.1. NCBI lineage: Eukaryota > Viridiplantae > Streptophyta > Pinopsida > Cupressales > Cupressaceae > Cryptomeria > Cryptomeria japonica. The sequence goes on from NC_081407.1 coordinate 390,474,986, forward strand.
TTTATTTATTCCTAAGATTGATGATTGTCCTTTAGGTTTCCCTTGAACTAAAACCTTACCCTCCCACTCTCTTGTATTATGAGCATCTTCAATAAATGTTCTTTCTTTTTCAAGACTATATCTTTATACTTGCACACTATTATTAAATATTACCATGGTAGCGTTTATCTAGATTTCATATGTTTCTACCTTATAATGCAAACCTTATAAAAACTTTGCACTTCCCTCTTGTCAATAAACTTGTCAATTTCATCATAAGAATCATGTGTGGTGGATTGTTTATCTACTATTTTGGCCCTTTTTCTTTGTGGTTGTCTCATACCATTGTCATTGTAATCAAAGGTTGTCATGGTTTCCCCTTTGTCATTAGCTTAAGCCACCATTTTTGTGGCATGAGTTTTCCTTCACTATCACTATCATCATTAAAATTGGATCTCATTTTCAAATGAGTGCTTGACTTTCATTAAATTTCACAAAAGGAATAGTTGTCTTATATATTTGCCTTCTTTACTCATTCATTCAACCTTTTCATGACTTCCTTAGGACTACTCTTTCAAAGCAAAGTTAAATTTTGTATTGTCAGGGTATCTACACTTTAATGGTTCATGTCCATCTATTGTAGAGGTTGCAAGAACATGTTCATACTTTTCAAACATAGAAACTTATTTTCAATCATCTTGATCTTGGTCACCTTCAAAAGTTATTACCTTCTAACTATTCTAATAGAGGAAGTATCACTTCCATGTTTGGTACCAATGACATTGTCAAAAGTAAGATGAAGACTATCATCTCTTTTGTGCTTCTAATGAACTATCCCAGAGCCTGTCATACAATCTCAAACACTGGATTTTTAATGATTGTTCTCCTTGAACTATTCTATGACACTTCATGCATACCCTCTAGACCTTGAAATAGAATGGAAACATTACATTTCACTATCATTTGATTGTTGAAATGTTCTTTCTATATTGTCCTTGTTTCTAACCACTATTGTAGTCTATTTATCACACTATTAAGATATTTGTATCATTTCACACACACCTCATGGAAATTTGACTAGTTCCAAAACCCTTATGGACTTGCATTTACCCTTAATCTTTGGTTTAACGTGCTAGATATTATTTCCTTGAAAGCCATTCATGCTTCTAAAACTTCCTTGTAGCTCTCAAAAATATTAAGTTGTACATTAACAATTGGCAATAAAAATCACTACACGTAAGAGTTTACAAGTACCCTCACGTACCACTAAATTTGAGGGAATTAGTCATGTACTCTGCCGCTAAGGGCTGATATGAAACGAGAAGCATTTATGACTATAGACTTATTCTTTGACTATCATATCCATCCTTTCAACTATTAAGTTATATTTTCACTATATGTAGGTCTTCTAACATGTAAAATACCTTTTTGTGCTTCTTTGTGACTGTGACTGTCATGAATCCTCTTAATAGACTATTTTGATACCTTTATTTGCTTAATTTTCACTTTTACAAATGGATCTTGATTAATCATGAATCACAATGTCACAATACTTAAGCCTTGTCATGTAATGCATTAAGCAACACTCTTTGTCATATTTCTATTGTAACAAATAGTCCACCATTGTCTAATCTTGCTTGATTGCATTGAAAATTTGGACTGTGATGTGTTCCTAACCTTGTAATTTGACTCTCTTTTCAACCCATGATTCCTACACTTGACACAAGGTTATTGTATTTATGTCTATCTTGAATGTATGTGGAATTGTCAAATGATGTGTTTATGATTATCACAAACCCTAATGTTTTTCATTAATGGACTCTCATTCTCTATTTCTTCATAATAATTCATTGTCCATCATGTTCCTTGTAGGTTTTATGACTACATTTTCAAACCTTTTTAATTTTTAATTTCTAATTTATGTCACAGTCCTAACCCTTGCAAACCAATGTCTTTGCATAACATTCTTATCATACCTCCATCATAGGTGTTGCATAAAATTATGTTCTTTCTTTGTTTCATAGACCAACCCTATAAGGTTTTATGGAATATCTTACAAAGATAATGAAAATAACAAAACCCTTTATATTATACTATCTTAACTCGAAGGAGTTTGAGAAAAAAATCATCCATCCATATTAAATTGGCTTTGAAGTTGATTTTGTTTAGAAATAAAAGATCACAAAATCTTTCATGTGCATGCAAGTTTGAACTTCTCCTTCACGAATGACAAATAGAGGGTTTTAGAGAGATTAAGCTAACTTGTTTAAAGTTTCTTGTGTGCATGGTTTTTGGATGTTTTAACTACATTTATCATCATGGGTTGTTGATACATGTCCACGCTTTCCCCTTCAAAATAGAAGCATATTTCACGTCCAAACTTTTGAAACAACTCCTTGATTGATCTAAAATTGTTGTGTGAAGCTTTGAGATTGTTATTTTTATGCATGAATCTTTGCATTGCATGAGATCACTACTCCTTATTGAATCTTCAATGATGAAATGGATGTGTAGGATGGGTGCATGCAATTTATTAGCAGAGAAGCTCCATTTCACAATTAAAGCAAAAGATCAGAAGAAGAAACTCAATGTGAAACTAGAGACAAAACCTAAATGCAATGTAAAACTATAGTTCAAAGCTCTTACTTCCCTCCAAATGCTAAGATGGATTTTATTTGACTTTATCCAATGTGGGAGAATGATTTTTACAATTTTCTGAAAAATTTGGCCATCAAAGGAGGAATTTAATGGTTGCAACCTGTCTTTAGTAAATTATATACTTTTGATTTAATGTCCAACTCTTAAATCATTAAAATTCATTAAAAAAATTACTATGAAGACCTAGGACTCTATACGGGGCCCTTTTTAACCTCAAGGACAAAAAAAGGCAACAATTGACTCACTAAATTTAATAATTTTAAAAAATATAAACTTGAATTTACTTTCTTTTAAAGTTCAATTTGTTAATTAAAATTAAAATACTACAATTGCAAGTACTCTCCACTATATGGTTGTAACATATGTCTTGCAAGAATCTATTATCACAAAGTATTATCCAATGTACTTCTAAATTGATATGTCATAACTCATTTATCAAGGTTCATTTAGGGTTAAATTGATGGTCCAATTAGCATTAGAGTTTAATTAGGGTTAAGGTTACATATCAATTAGGGTTTACTTATATTTGTAATGTGGATGGGGATTCTAGTATAAAACTTAAATTTAGGGTTACATTTACAGTTACAATTAGGTTAAGCATTAGCTTTCTATGGATAAAGCTTATGGTTGTAGTTCTAATAAGATTTATGTTAAGGTTAAGGATAAATTAGAGTTACTTTAGGGTTATGATTATTGCTCATTTAAGGTAATTTTTTGAGTGAGTTTAGGATTATGATTCAATTACTTTTAAGGTTCAAGTAAGCTTATAGTTTTTTATTTTTTAGGCAAAAGTGGAAGACCACTTAAATATATTAATATAATAATAGAGATGTTACAAAAAACTTGGCTCGACGAGCATACTAGCAGGAAAGAGCCAATGAAGAAAACCTTCAGTTATAGCTCAACTCGACAAAACAGAGACCTAAAAAAACTAAAGACTAAAGCCTAAATCCTAATATCTAAAAACTAAAGGGTCATTCCCAAAACAAGGCCAATGACCCTTTTACAAAGATGATAATTAATAATTATCATAGAAATCCAAGTAAGCCCATGTGATGTCGACATATATTAGTTGCAAACTTTTAGAAGCCGGGCAATCAAAAAAATGACAATATCCGCTAAAGGTAACATCGAGTTTCTACCATAGCAAAAAAAATTGAAACAGAGTCCTTCAGATATCTATTCTTCCATAACCATCGGATACCTTTCCAAGTCATCCTGTAAATCAACAGGTAAGATCATACCCCCAGTGACCTGCTAAAGTGAAGTAGAACCAATTTCACCACCATCCAAAATAAGGCCATTCGGAGGAAGAGCATTGAAGTCTGGCATGGGATTATGCAGAGCAGCCGATTAGCATTCAGGTCTCTTGTATCACCAGAAAGAGCGTGAAGGAGAATAAGATGGGCGTTGACTTTCTGTTAAGGAGGAATTGTCGTGGAAAGATACCACCTATGTGATCTGCTCCATCCCATAATTCATACCTCTACACTGCAAGCAAAAGCTTATTTTCTGGGAGGAAAGCACCTCTGACCACTTTAGCAGCTATAATTTCTAGAAGAGGCATGGATTGAAGAAGGTCGAGAGCATTAGAGAGGAAAATTGACACCAACTAAGAGGGGAAAATGACTCTAATTGATTGGGGAAATAGAATATGCTCCCCAATTATCCTTTTGATACTCTTCCGCACCTGATGACTATGGTAAAGAAAAACCGAGCCAAGATGTTCATCTATTATGTGTTCGAAAAAATATTGTTCCCATTCTCGCACCGAAATGTTAACCCTATAATTGTGAGGCATGTATTCAATACGCTCTCTTCAACATGTATGACATACTGGAGAATTTTGCATGTCACTCATCCCTTTAATGTCCCTATCTAGCTGCATTAAGAAAACATTAGCTTGCCAAGCAAAAAAGATCGCCGATTGAAATTGGGATAATCCTGCTAGAAAATTGGTGGAGAAGATAATAATAGCAATGGGTCTGCTGAAGCCTTGGATTTTGAGGGTAGTAAATACTGGCACATAGAGCAATGTTTTCTCATGCTCGAAGATAACAAATCAAGATTTTTTCCATGGGAGTTGTCGCAAACAGGCCAATTAATAACTATTTATACATGCGACTATATGGATTATGAATAATATCCCAGTATGCGTAATATATTTCCTACAAAAAATCACATCAATGCAAACCAAACAAACTTGAAATAATGATTAGAGTATTTTTTAAGCGGCTAATCTTTTCTTGCAAAGACCAAATCCAACTTTAATGTATCATCCAGGTAAGAAATGATAAAGTTTAAATTAAATCCATCTTTTGTTGAGTCAACAACTACACCATCGCAGCCTAGGTTGGCTAGCCTATTCGTGAGCCTATTTCCTTCCCTATATGTGTGTGAAACTTATACTAACACTCCAATCATAAGTGGATATTTAGCCTTATTGAATACCACCCCTAATTAAACTATAATCTTAACCCTAAAGCTAACCCTAATGGATCCACAATCATAATCCTAACCTAAAATTTATTGTACCAACCATAAATTTTAGGTTGCAACTTATCTTTAGTAAATTAAATACTTTTGATTTGATCTCCAACCCCTTTAACCATTAAAATTTGTTGGTGTAATTAATTATTCATGTTGGATATTATTACACCTTACTTAAGTTTACTTAGGATAATGCATTTCATAGTAGTTTGGGTATGAGACACTTGGGTCTTTGTGCCACATTAGGATAGTGTGTGTAGGAGAATTTCCACCTTTTGTGGTCTTATCTTGTTGTTACATTTCACATTCAGTGGGTGATCCACCTCATGTGGAATGTTATATTGTTTCTCCTACCTACCCCTACTTATCCTTACCTACCCTTGTTTCTTATTGAGGCACATGTCATGTTTGTGTGCTCACATATCCATATAGCCTTGCCTATATAAGCAAGCTCATATTCATTGTATGTAACAATTGATCATTTTATCTATTGATGAGAATACAATTTATTCTTATCCTATATTTTTTCTCTCTATTTTGTACTTTTCGTTGAGCTCTTGATCTTGGTGTGGTAGGTAGGAGAAACAGTATAATAATCCACATTAGGTGGTTCACCCACCGAAGGTGGAATGTAACAACAATATAAGACCACAAAAGGTGGAAATTCTCCTACACACACTATCCCAATGTTGCACAAACATCCAAGTGTCTCATACCCAAACTACTATGATATGCATGTACCTAAGTAAACTTAAGTAAGGTGTAATAATATCCAATATGAATAATTCATTACACCAACACCCCCTTAAGTACAACTTAGGGGAATGCACTTAAGTCTACAATGCAACTAAGCAATGCAAGATGGGTCTCAGCTACTAGGTCATGTTAGGTACCCATGTACAAATGCAAATACATGCAAACCAATGCAATGAAATCTCTCACAAAGCAGGGAAAGAGAGAAAAACCCAATTGGAAAAAACCCTCCCCCAAAAGAGAGATGAAAACTATATACATAGAACTCTCAAAGAAGTATGAGAAGAACAAAACCCCATGTGAGAAAAAAGTCCCCCTCCCATAGAATCTGCACCAATGGTAGAAGCTCGAAGATGTATGAAGAAACTACTCCATGAACATCAAACAACATTCCTCCCCTTGGGAAGAAACAAAACCAAAAGTGTATCCATGAAGTCTCCCCAATCATGAAGGGACGATGTGGGAAAAAAACTCATGATGAATGTAATCTCTGAAAACTGCTCAAGTGTCCCCATGTTGATGTTGAAGGTTACCCCCTCTAAAGGTGGTGAACTGCTCCACACTGCTGAAAAAGGCACTCCAAGATCTAGTGGAGAAGAATGTATAACAATATCCAAAGACTCACATGTCTCCTCTAAGCATAAAGAGACCTCCTCAAACTGTTGTACAAAAGTATCCACAATCATGTCAACCTGTAAAGAATGATCATATAGAGAATGCACAAGAGGGCCAAAGTGTTCCCTCACAACAATCAAAGAAGGATCATCTTCATCAAAGAGAATATGAATGTCATCAATGATGTCTCCCAAATCTACAATGTAGGACTCCACAAACAAACCTACAACGTCTGTGAAGTAGGCATCCCAATCAACTGAAGCTGGAAAACAAGTAAAATCCTACTGCACTGAATCATAAGAAGGCAAAATTGTCGCACTAGCTGCATCATCAGGTGCAATAAGTGATGTGATATCAATATGAGGAGATAAAATGGAAGGCTCAAGAATGAGGTTGCATGTGAGAATCCTCAAGTTCAAGTACCCAAAGTTCTCAAAATCTGAATCATCATGTGAAGAATCAACCTCATCAGTAGGACCAAAATGTGAAAAAGAGTACAATCGAGATGCATGATCAACCATCCCAGTCGCAATGATATCTCTAGTCTTCAAATCTCTAATGATAATTGAATCAGGTGTGAACTCCACAATTCTCTTGTTTCCCCATGTGTGATTTGATAGATGGAAAGAAGATTGTTTGTCAAATGGGGTACACACATCACATCATTGAAGGAGTTATCTCTAACGGCAATAGATCATTTTCCAATCACATCCATGTATATATGATTGCCCATCAAAATTTGTGGCATGTGGAGAGGCTCAAATGAAGATAACATAGACTGTGAAGATGCCATATGATGAGAAGCCCCTAAATCTAGAAGCCATCTCCCTGAATCATGACTTGTAGCAGCACAAAGAGCTTGTCCATTTCCTTTATCTGTCCCAAAAGAGTGATCCTTTCCTTTATATTTTTCTTTGGAAGACAAAGTAGACATTCTAGAAGGTAGGTTGATTTTGTTCTTCTCAAGAAGATGCTTCATCTCATCAATATCCTTCTTGTAATAATGTTGTTCATCATGTCCTGACTTCTTGCAATATGCACAAAAAATATTTTCCTTATAGGATTTCTTCTTAGGTGAGGATGTAGAATCACCTGGTTGTGGAGAGGATGATTGTGCTCCACCTTGTTGTGGTTTTGACTTAGGTTGCTTTTGATTCTTGCCTTTTCCTTGATTGCTTCCATTCCCTTTATTAGCTACCAAAGCTTGCGACTTTAAAGATTTGAGAATCCCCATCTTGGTCAACTTAGATTGCTCAACTATCAACATCTACGTGAATGCATCAAATAAGGGAGAAGTGTATGAGGAAGCTTGAGCTAACCTATGGGTGTGAAAGCTAGATACAAAGGCTGCATACTCTGAAGGAAGATTGTCCAACAAGTTATAAACCAATTGAGAATCCTTTTTGTCAATGCCACAATCATTTAGCTTTGATCTTAGCTCATTTGCTTTTGTGACATGATCTTGGATTGTATCAAAATCCTTGAGATCCAATGTTGTGAGTTCACTATCAAGCTTGTAGCCCTTAATCTCATCAACTTGACCATACAACTTCTCATAAATATCCCAAGACTCTTTGATTGTAGTACACTTATCAATGTGAAAAATGAGGTCATCTGATACATACTTTGTAAGAGTTCCAAGTGTCATACAATTCTTAGTGATTCATTCAATTTGAGCACTAGGATTAGCCTTAGGATTAGGTGGTGTTGTTATAGTTCCATTTACATAATGAATGTGTCATTTTTTCATTAGTTTACTCCATGCCTTTATCTTCCATGATGCATAATTATAAGGAGTTAAAAGTAAAAATTTAGGAGAACCCATAGCTCCAAAATGGAAAAAAAAAAAGATAGAGAGAGGCACAATCACACAAGACACCCCCCAAATTACTCAATCAAGAAACCCCCACCCCCCCCCCCCCCCCCAAAAAAAAAAAAAAGAAGATGATTTGTTACTTTATACTTAGTGCATGTACAATGAGCCACTTGCAAAATAAGGCAAGGTGGACTTCTAATTTCAATCTTACAACTGCCTCAAATAGGCTATAAGAGACTCCAAACAATACTGCAAGTGATCTAATCTAAGATACAAGCAAAATGCAAGTACCAAATAGGCCAAAAATGACCAAAACTAAAAGTACAATTTCTACTCAAAATCACTATAAACTAATGGTAGATTATGAAAGTAGACGAAAAATTATACACTTTCAAAAAAAATGGCACTTGAAAAGGAGGTCGTATGGCCCCAAACGAAGCCTCTGAAGTTGCAAAATCAGGGATTAGATGGGTACAGTCATGAAAGTCTGCAAATTTTGAAAAATCCGACCATCAAAATCAGAAAATTCCTCCACTACTGGGAAGAGCATAAAATTCTAGCCCATTTAAAAAAATAGCACCAAAAAAGGATCCAAAATGAACAAGTTAGGGCCATTTGAAGTTGAACTGCAATTTCCAAAATGCAAATGAGAGGCGGTCCAAAATTTTCAAAATATTGCTGACGGAGTGCTGAAATCACACTAGTACATTTGAGCCTAATTTCCTACGGACAATTGTCGGTAGTCCTACGACACCATGTCGGACATCCGACCAATTTAACTGTCGAAAACTTGTCGTCAGTCTTCCCGACGATGTCATTTGAGTCAGAATTTTGACAACGTTATGAACTCTTCCGACAACGACTATATTTGCTCCCCAAGCCAAAAATTTTGACGGATTACGGTTGGAATTCCGATGGATGCTATTTTTTCTCCTCGAGGACTGTCCGACAAGGAAGTGGCGTCAGATATACAACATCCTTGTCAGATGTTTCTTTAGTTGTCTTTGGAATTCTAATGGTATCAGATGTTGTGGGTCAGATGGCTTTGCCATCGGTGCATGAAAGCATTGAAAGAGTTCTACTTTTAAAAATTACATAAAACATTTTTTATTTATTTGATTCAGTGTTATTTGCAAAAAAAGGTTATCAATGATGTTTCCTTTCTCCAAGAATTGTCTAGGATCTTTTCGTCAGATAATATGTAACATCCAATGACTAAATATTTTCTTTACAAATGCTTATTTTATTTAACTATCATCTAAGCGTGAATTATAATTTATATCTTTGTGGAAGAAGAAGATACAAGTTGAAGACTCATGTGCAAGTAAATTTCGTAAAAGAAAGCAAGCGGGCATTATCTTGAATGACATGAAAACAAGCTCATTGCCTGCCTAGAAGAGAGCAATTGAAGAAAAGAAGAGGAAAATTTTAAAGGGCGATAAATAAATAGAGAGTATGCAATACAAACAAACAATGTCTAGAGTGTGTGATGTGACGTCTCTAATTTATGTCCGGAGGGACTAACTAGTTTTGGAATTCCTGGGAAACCTATTGGACCACACTTGGCGGAAATCAATGTGTTCATGCAAGGGCCACCTTTTTTCTATTATGAGAATGATGCTTTTGCACTGAAGGATATTTGGAAGACAATATCCGAAAATTTCTATAGTGTGGAACCATAGTTGGTGGATTCGAATTACTTTTCGGCTTCCAGAAGAGCAAGAGGCTATGTACACAATCTCGCAATAGAAGGGCGATTTCAAGCATTACCTCTCCCTCCCATGACTATTCAGGAAGCACTTCCTCAGACAAAGAGCTATTGGCCTCCATGGGATCAAAGAAAAAAAATGAATTTCATAGACTGTAGACGATGTGGTGGTGTCCTTCGTGAAGAACTTTGCACTATAATTGAAAATTCACGAGGGAAACTATAAGATAGTGAACAGAAATACATTCTTGAAAAGTGGGAAGAATGGATCTTGGTTTGGCTGAGGCCAAGTCAGGTGGCTCCTCTAGAGGTTGACGAGATAGAAATAATATTAGGATTTGAAAAAGATCACACTAGTGGAGCTTCGTGTGCGACTGATCGATTGCGTTGTTTAGGTAATATTGCATTCCAAATAGATACAGTTGCATATCATTTATCTATCTTGATTAAAGACTTTTATCCTTATGGCATTAAATTAAAGTTCTTTCTCTATTTTTCGGTGATCTCTGGAGCAAAGGTTGCTTTGCATCGACCTGGGATACATTTAACTTGTGTTGTATCTGCGGAAATATGTATCCTAGGTCGATGCAATGCAACCTCTGCTCCACCAATACCAGATAGATGAGAAAGTAATTTAATTTAATGCCATCAGGATAAAATGATTTCAAGACATATAAATGGTATGCAACTGTATCTATCTGGAATGCAATATTACCCAAACAATGCAATCGATCAGTCGCACATGAAGTTCCACGAGTGTGATCTTTTTCAAATCCTAATATTATTTATATCCCATCAACCTCTAGAGGAGCCACCTGACGTGGCCCCACCCAAACCAAGTTCCATTCTTCCCACTTTTCAAGAACGTATTTATGCTCAGTATCTTGCAGTTTCCCTCATGAATTTTCAATTATAGTGCAGAGTTCTTCACGAAGGACACCACCACATCGTCTAAAGTCTATGCAATTCAAAAAATTTCTTTGATCCCATGGAGGCCAATAGTTCTTTGTCTGAGGAATTGCTTCCTGAATAGTCATGAGAGGGAGAGGTAATGCTTGAAATCACCCTTCTATTGTGAGATTGTGTACATAATCTCTTGGTCTTCTGGAAGCCAAAAAGTACTTCGAATCCACCAACTCTAGTTCCACACTATAGAAATTTTTGGATATTGTCTTCCAAATATCCTTCGGTGCAAAAGCATCATTCTCATAATAGAAAAAAGGTGGCCCTTGCATGAACACATTGATTTCCTCCAAGTGTGGCCCAATAGGTTTCCCAGGAATTCCAAAACCAGTTAGTCCCTCCGGACATAAATTAGAGACATCACATCACACACTATAGACATTGTTTGTTTGTATTGCATACTCTCTATTTATTTATCACCCTTTAAAACTTTCCTCTTCTTTTCTCCAATTGCTCTCTTCTAGGCAGCTGATGAGCTTGTTTCCATGTCATTCAATATAATGTCTGCTTGCTTTCTTTTACGAAATTTACTTGCATGAGTCTTTAGCTTGTAGCTTCTGCTTCCGCACAGATATAAATTTTAATTCACGCTTAGATGATAGTTAAATAAGATAAGAATTTGTAAAGAAAATATTTAGTCATTGGATGTTACATATTATCTAACGGAAAGATCCTAGATCCAATTCTTGGAGAAAGGAAACATCATTGATAACCTTTTTTGCAAATAACACTGAATCAAATAAATTAAAAATGTTTGATGTAATTTTTAAAAGTAGAACTCATGCAATGCTTTCATGCACCGACGGCAAATTCATCTGACCCACAACATTATCCATAATAAAAAAAATCACTATAATAGGCTATTATAAAGAATCTATACAAAAATATTAAAGAACATTAAATTACCATTACAAACCCATAAACCATTAAATAGTGAAAATAGATATAAATTTGTAAATGTCTCCCTACAAACTCCACAACCATAACCAAACTAAAAAAAATTATTACCCGCAAAAAATAAGTAGCTGGTGAGTTGCAAGTCTACAACATCTCTCAGATGATCGAACCATTTCTTAATTTTGTTCTTCTGATTAGTCAATGGATTTAGTTGCATGTACATTTTTTCTATTTGAAACCTTATGTTTCCTTCTGCATCATTCTTCATGTCTATAGTAATGGATAGTTGTACAATTTGTGATGCTATAATATCTATGTGACCCTTAATATCCTTAGTATATTTAGGCCATTGCCTTTAAAACATGTATGCCACCACTACATCCTTTACACTTTTCTAAAAAAATATATGCTTTCTTCTAGTTGGATATGTGTTGTTGCACATCTAATCACCAAAACTTCTAGTCTTTTCTCTTCCACCTTCTTCTCTACATCCTTCAAAACTTTGGCTTCCAATTTGAAAGCATGTTCCTTAAATCCATTAAGCATCAATTGTATTTTCTCTGCACTTGACAATGACTCATCCAAAAATACTTCTAGAAGTCCTTCATGAAGGACTTTCACTGAATCATTAATAAGTTATGATCCCTATATTTGAGACTTAATAAAATTCTTGTGAGTAGAATGGTGAAGTTTATCACCCAAACAAATCATATGCGAGGGAGACAATCACTTAAGGTCCATATGATCTTGATACATTGATGCCCACTTTAGCATGTCACATCCTAAATTGACAAGACTAGGACGCCTTAGGTTCCCTAGTACTCATGATTGGGACCCAAAATATGACCCCTCATTTCTTGCCTCATGTGTGAGAAAAAAATCAAACACTTTATGTATGGTTAGGTATAAAAGGAAGCCTACCCTATCATTTGAAGGGGTTTACCTACAATTCAAGTGATCTCTTAATTATAAAATCAATTCAATTCCAAGTGAACAAGCAATCAAGCATTCATCAAGCATTGAAGGAGAATTCAAGTTAAAGCACAACATTCATTCTCAACAGTCTGCATGACATCCTAAAACCTTGTGTGAGGATTCAAGAAAGATTCATCAAGGTATCATGTTCAATTTTAAGCATTTTTATATTAGATCTATCCTTTCCCTCAAAAGGAAAACCTTATACTTCAAGGTTAATTCACAACCTGAGGTTTGACCTAGGAAAGCCGCCATCAACAAACCTATTTTCATCATTTTGTGTGTAGGAAATTGATTCAGGAGTAACATGTAAAGAATTTGGCAGAGTAAATGATGACAATCAAACTCAAATTTTGATGGCATGAAAAGCAGAAGAGTAGGCTAGTTCACACCTCCTAGTCCCAAGAATTTTTGACAAACTTTTGACAGTAGATTTTGTGTACCATCCTAATCCAAAAAGCATTCATTTTTTCTACATCCAACAGGTGGAGGATCTGGTCGATCCGCACCTCCTAGTCCCAACAATTCTACTTGAACAATCTGTCACAGGAGAAGAGATATGACTTCTACGTCTACTAAGGAGATGCTTACTATTAGTCACATGATAAGAGAAAAGAGAAGAAACGTGAATACTACTAGCTAACAAGTTGTGTAATATTAGGTGATTCATGCTACATCATGGATTTCATTGGCTAGCAAGTTGTGTTATGCTAGGTGATCCATGATAGAGAAGATTAACAAACAAAACCATTTGGATGCAAGGCAATCCAAAGCAAAAGAGTAGGCCAGTTCACACCTCCTAGTCCCAAGAATTTTTGACAACCTTTTGATAGTAGATTCTGTGTATGATCCTAATCCAAAAAGCATTCATTTTGTCTACATCTAATAGTCATTGCTAAAATCTATTTAAAGTGTATTCATTTAGGGACCTTTCATAAAATATTCTCAACTTACACATCATAAAAGGATCTTAAAATATTCATTGTTTATAATGATAAGAATTTTGTTGTTCCATACACCTTCCTTTACTATTTTAAAAATATCATCGACCAAAATATTGTGCAGCAGTAGTATGGAGTGCATTTCATCTATTTTATGCCCAAAGATTTCATCATACCACTTTCTTTTCAAAGGCACCCAAAATTTGATGTGTAGTTACTTCCAAAATCTCTAAAATAACCCTACTTCTATATTTTAAATGTCTATATTAAAATATCTATAACACCCCGAACATTCAATTGTTGTGCTGGTATATATGAAATATATGCATAATAGTAAGCATCTCCTTATTCCTAAAATCTTTATTTTTTGAAATCATGGAAACATTACATAATTTAAATGAAGGCAACCAAAAGAATGCAGAGAGATAAAAAAAACTCTATAGAGCAACTATTTTACATACCTCAAATACAAAATTGTAGGGTGGAACAATAAAAAATTAAAGGTAGTCATTATGATGATTTATTTGAGGTCATTATGATGATTTATTTGAAGATCATTATGATGATTTATTTGAAGGTTCATAAGTTAAAGTTAGTCACTAACATATAAAGAGTGAATAAATTGAAGAGCCCGATGAATTGCTAGCATAGCATGAGGATGTATGATGTTAACAATAGGAAAATGATATTATGATGGTGGCGAAACTACAAAAAGTTTTGATCATATTTTTATTGAGCATGAAAGCAACCACCTTGAGCTCATGAATGATAGGCATTATGTTGTAGAGTATCAACCCTTGTTGAACAAGGGTGTCACAATTTTGAGGCTCGATCAGTGCAAGGAGACATTTTGTGTATATGAAGTGGTTTCAATTAGCCATTTTGTGTATAATTGAGAGGAGAGGTCGATGTCTTTATTTATTTGTCTACAAAACAATGAAAGATGTCCTAATCAAGGAACACACACATCCAAGCAAGGAGAGAATGTGGATTGAGGACAATTCTATGCAAGAAAGGATATCAAGTTATAAAATATAAAAATCAACAAAGGTAAAGTGGATCCTTAAAAAAGGAACAATTGACAACTATTATTCTTGCTCCATAATGTAGAGACAAGAAGAACTAGGCTATTACGTTGCCTCCCAAGTATGATTGCACATGAAATCATAGTACCATGAACGACAATGAGCCCCTAATAGGTAATTAAGCTATCGATGCCATATAGCAAGATAAAAACATAATAGGTTATAAATGTCATTTAGAAGGGATATGATGAGTGTATAACTCATTGTCACCTATTATTTAAATGTTACTAGAACTACAATAAGTTGTTGAATTTTAATCTCCAAATCATGACATTCATTAGTGGAATAGTTGATGATGCTTGAAAAAAGGATTGTCCTAATTTTGTTTATGGTTTTTTCTTCAATTTTTCACGGGGGGAGTAATAAAGTTGGCTTTAAGAAACTCATACAAAATTATCTCTTGTTGTGATTAAAATTTGTTGGAAAAGTCATAGATATATTAGATAATGGGGGAGGGAATGTCAACAAAGGAGGAGGATAGAAACCTAAATCTTCTTCAGAAAAATGTAATGTATATTTCTCATGAACCTCCACACTTCATTGCACACATCCTAAATCATGTCCATTGCATCCATGTGTATAATTAAATGTGGTATTTAAATCATGTCTAGAGGAGTGTGTTCATTCATATTTTCAAAGTTTAAAGATCTTCAACCATCATCAAGACATGTGTTGGAAGAAGAGGTTGGAATAGATTTAGAAGAAGCTTGAATAATTGACACATACAACTCCCTTGAGACTTCATATTTGGATAGACGGACCTTATATCAAATTAAGGAAGGAATGAGAGTGATATATGTATTAGTGTAATTATTATACTTTTTGAATATTTATCCTTAGTATAATATTGGAAATAGTATCTTATACTAATCAGGGAGTTGTAATTAGGATATTATTTTCCCATTTTTAGTTGTTGATCTCATTATTTAAGACACAAATGATTTTCATCATTTCTTTTCTTTATGTGGAATATATATCTAATGTAATTATTTATATTTTTAATAAGAAAATAAATTTATTGTAGTAATCATGTGGTTTTTTAATTCTATCTCTTGTCTAAGAGAAAGTATTGAAGATCATAACTCTAACATGGCTTTATTTTGGATGAGTAATGTTGGTGTTTACATCACCAGACTTGGGCATAGCTTAATCAGGTTCTTCAAACCTCTTCTTTCATTGTAATTTTAAGATATATGCTTCAGTTAGTGACTGTCTAATGTCTTCAAAAAATCAATAGCATATCTCTTGGTAGTGAGCCTATGTAAAGATCCTATGATTGCATTGGAACTGGTTTATAATAAGATTTGAATGGGCTTGTAGCTGTAATATGTTTTCAGTGGTTGCATGACATGTTTGATGAAATGTCAATAATCTACTGAAGTCTAATTTTGATACATTATTGTGAAAATCCATGTAAAATTACATTAGTTGCCTATAACATGTATTTATGACTGTCAATGAGGCATTTGTTTGATTTAGATATGAAATAAGAGGAATTTGAGGTTGCATCATCATACGCCCAATTTTTTAGGACTCTTGCAGATTTGATAGCGAATATTCCCTGTTTTTCAGTCATCATTGGACAAGGGATATTACACAATCATACTAAATAGATTTCAAACCCCATAATTCATATAGAGAACAACAAATTTGGACTCAAGAGCTTCTAGAGTAATTTTTGAGGTTAAATGAATCTATGAACAATTGTTAAAACATGAATAGTGTTTATATTTGATGTTGTGATTAATGTCTTAGGCATGGACAATGTTTTAGGTGTGATTAATGTTTTCAAGTATGAATAGGTTTTTTTGGTAATGAAGAGATTTTATAGGGGCTATGAATAATGGTTTAAGGCTTTTGTAGTTTTTTCAGGCTTATTTTGCTTTCCTAAAGGAATAGTTTCATGAAAATAGACATCAGTTGGGAATACGATATCCAAATTTTAAAAATAAATAGCCATTGGAATGTTGATTCTATGATATAAAATATCTTTAAAACATGTACCCTGGCAATTGCAGCTACAACATGTAACAAAATTCCTCTATTATTTATCCTATGATAGATTTTCATACCTTGTTCAAAAACTTCCAATTTCTATGTCGCAGTTTGTCAAACAGTCGGCGTGTCATTTCAAAGCTCCCATTTTCGTACAGGCTGGGGGATGTTGATAGAGCTTTACACCTGTGCCCAGGCCAACAGAGAATCAGAAACATCACTATCTGTAGGTGCAAAACAGATGGGTGACCGATACTAATGAATAAATTAAAGAAGGGGAATGAAGCCTATTGGTCTTTAGTCAAACACAATGATCACTGGGATTGCACAAAATAGACCTTTTAAAATGCTTTAGAAACTTTCAATACTATGAAGACATGAACAAGGAATTCAAACTGCTAAAATTCCTCACAAAAATGGCGTCTCATGGAATGCACGATATGTAAAAAGTAGATTTGTTGAAAATATTTTTGAAACCTTAAGGCAAATGCACATGGTAGGTGTACAACCGAAATCCACAACCATTGCCAGCACCCTCTTCGTACACATCCAAGATTGGAACCTTGGAATAGGGTCTGGGCATCAATCGAAACATTAAGGGAGATTTTCAGATGTTGTAGTTGTGAATGCCCTAGTAGATATGTCTGCAAAATGTGGGAGCATAAATAAAAACATATGAACTATTTTTTGAAAAAAAAAAATCCCCAAAAAGGATGTCGATTCATACGATATATGATTCATACCCAGGAGCATGCCCCATTCCATGAGCCGACATTGCTCCCATTTCCACACAGGCTAGAGGATGTTGACAGAGCTTTACACCTGCTCTATTCCTGCATGAGCCGACATTGCTCCCATTTTTGCAAACCCTATTCCATGAGCCAAGAATGCTTGGAGTTGGCATTAATCGGTCAAAACGGTTCACGCTTACTCTGGGCGGGAGTACGTTGCTGGGGCAACAACGTGAGAATGGGAAGAGGCCACGAAAATGATTTGAAATGTCTTGGTCTTTTTTTTTTTTAAGTAATGCCCGTTGTCTTCGGAATTTCGACGAACGCGGGCAATTTTTGTAAAATGTCATTGCCAATTCCTTCTTTGTTGAAAACATATATTGAATTATCGTCGGAATTCTGACGAATGCAAGCTATTTAAAAAAAAAAAATCAAATTTGTTCACAATATACCTTCTCCGTCGGAATTTTAGGCCAAATGTATCAATGTCAGCAAACGACAAGCTTAAATTTGATGCCCTTCTAGCCATCAAAAAAACTTCACCATAATTTTATTTCCATCCATATTTTCTTCCTAATCCTCCTTTCTTTCCATTAATCTTTTTTATTTTCTTTCATTTTGTTTTTCTTTTACATATTTCTTTTTGGCCTTCTATAAGACCTTTGTATTATTACATTATTTTTAACTATATTGCATTATTAATTTAAAACGTGATATATAAAATTTAAATGTTAATTTTATAAATTATTTTGTTAATACATATTAATTTAACTAACGAAATTTTTGATTTAGTTAAAATAATAAATAAAAATAACTGAAATAAGTAAAAAATAAATGAAAAAATAAATTTTAAGCCCATTTTCCAAAACTTACCTCTAATAATAAATACTAAAATAGAAATAATTATCAAATTTTAAAAAAATAAACACCTCTACTAAATATTAATAACACGTATCAAACTAAGATCCAATACTTAAAATCAGTAGACAAAATTAACTCAATGACAATCCTTTCAATCAATGCTTTACAAAAGGTGCAATCTCCAATTTAACTAACTAACTACTCTATTTAGTTAAACTAACAATAATTTAAAATATAACTTAAATAAGTGCTATAAATAAATGAAAAATAACAATAATTTAAAATAGAACTTAAATAAGTGCTAAAAATAAATGAAAAATAACAATAATTTAAAATGGAACTTAAATAAGTGCTAAAAATAAATGAAAAATAACAATAATTTTAAATAGAACTTAAATAAGTGCTAGATGTTCTTACATGCAATAAACTCCACGTGGTTCATCATCACACTGGATGTCTAATGTAAAGGCCACTTGTTTGCTTAATACATATGTAAAATTCAGCACAAAAGAATGGCTTCCTATGTAGTTTGTTGTAGGTTTTTAGCTTTCATTTGCCTACATTTTCTGGTGTTTGTGTGTGTGAGTGAGGGAGCAGTAGAGTTGAAGCACAAGCACAGACAGGATGGAGGATACCGTCCTGGGCCAGTTCAGGCTACAGAGATAGATTTGCTTGAGTTTCCTCTGAATTTGGAATACTTGGAGGCAGAGTTTTTCCTGTTTGGAGCCTTTGGATATGGCCTAGATCAGGTTGCTCCTGAGCTGGTTAGTGGTGGGCCTCCTCCCACTGGGGCTGTCAAGGCTCATCTTGATCCCCTGGTGTAAGATGTCATTAAACAATTTGCTTACCAGGAAGTTGGTCATCTCAGGTAATGTCATAGTTGTTGAATGTGGTGGATTTTAATAAATTTATCATGGTTTTTAGTGTTGTGAGAGTTGGTTTGATGTAATGGGTTTCTCTATAGTGAGGTTTGAGTTAAGAGTTTCAAATGGCAGATAATGTGTTAGATGTTTGTTCCTCTGAAGTGAGGTTTAAGTGTTCAAATAACAGACAATGTATCAAGCTATTTGTTTCTCTGTAGTGAGGTTTGAGGTAGGAGTTTTAAATTAGAGACAATGTATCAAGCTGTTTGTTTCTCTGTAATGAGGTTTGAGTTGAGAGTGTCAAATATTAGACAATGTATCAGGTTGTTTGTTTCTCTAGTGAGATTTGAGTGAAGAGATCCAAATAAGAGACAATGTATCAGGCTGTTTGTTTGTCTGTAATGAGATTTGAGTTAAGAGTTCCAAACAATAGACAATGTATCAGGCTGTTTGTTTCTTTGTAATGAGGTTTGAGTTGAGAGTGTCAAATATCAGACAATGTATCAGGTTGTTTGTTTCTCTAGTGAGATTTGAGTGAAGAGATCCAAATAAGAGACAATGTATCAGGCTGTTTGTTTGTCTGTAATGAGATTTGAGTTAAGAGTTCCAAACAATAGACAATGTATCAGGTTGTTTGTTTCTCTGTAATGAGGTTTGAGGTAAGAGTTCCAAATGAGAGACAATGTATCAAGCTATTTGTTTCTCTGTAATGAGGTTTGAGGTAAGAGTTCCAAATAATAGACAATGTATGAGGTTTGAGGTTTGAAGTTCTAGATGATGTTCCATTTATAAGCCACATTCCTTTAAGTCCTAATCTATAATGCCATGTGAAATTAATGTATTGTATTCATAACCAAACAATAATAAAAGAATAAAAAGGAAAAGAATAGAGAAATAAATAATATTCCAATAATGACTACAATTTGGGAAAAAACGCCTTTCGAGGAAAATGTCTCTATTTATTTCTAATATATAGAGTATATAACTCAATACTATTATACTTTTATATTTTTATAATTTATATAAAGTATATTATGATATTATTTATATGTTCGGGTGAAAATAAAACCCAACACTCACCCAAATAAAACCTTAAAAACCTTAAAGATAACTATTTTTATAATTTATATAAAGTATATTCTGATAAAACCTTAAAAACCTTAAAGATAAAAGTAACATTAAAGATAAAAGTAACATTATGGGAGGAAAACCCAACACTAAAAAAAAAACCAATTTGAACCTTAACCTATACCAAATTGATTCCTCATTCTAATACTAGAATCTCTAACCATATAGAAAATTGAACCCTAAACATAACACTATACCAAATTAAATCTTTAACCCTAACCCAAATCAAATTGAGCCTTAACACAAAATTGATTTGAACCTTAATCTATACCAAATTGATCCCTAATTGATCCCTAATCTGAATACTAGAATCTCTAACCATATAGAAAATTGAACCCTAAACATAACACTAAACCAAATTAAATCTAAATCTTAACCCTAACCCAAATCAAATTGAGCCTTGACACAAAATCGATTTGAATCTTAACCTATAACAAATCGATCCCTAATCTGAATACTAATCTGAATACTAGAAACCAATTTTAACTTTAACACTAGACCAAATTGATCCCTAATTTGAATACTAATCTGAATACTAGAAACCAATTTTAACTTTAACACTAGACCAAATTGAATATTAACCTTAAATCAAATTGAACCCAAATCTTGAACCATATTGAATCATATCTCATAACACTAAACCAAATTAAATCTTAATCCTAACCCAAATCAAATTGAGCCTTAACACAAAATTGATTTGAACCTTAACCTATACCAAATTGATCCCTAATTCGAATACTAGAATCTCTAACCATATAGAAAATTGAACCCTAAACATAACACTAAACCAAATTAAATCTTAACCCTAATCCAAATCAAATTGAGCCTTAACACAAAATTGATTTGAATCTTAACTTATACCAAATTGATTCCGAATCCGAATAATAGAAACCAATTTTTACTTTAACACTAGACCAAATTGAACATTAACCTTAAATCGAATTGAACCCAAATCTTGAACCATATTGAATCATATCTCTTAACACTTAACCAAACCCAATGTTATCCCTAAAAACAATTCAATTGTAACCCTAACACTATATGAAATTCTATCATAACCCTTAAAATCCTAATTTAATTGTAACTTTAACCTTGAATGATATTGAACCATAACACTAATTATAAATAAAATTGAACCCTAACCCTATACCAAATTTAGCTCTACCCCTAATACTTAAATAAAATACATTGTAATCTTAAATCAAATTAAACACTAACCCTAAACTAAACTAAACTCAAATCATAAACTAGATTAAACATAAATCGTAAACCAAATCAAACTCTAACTTTAACACTAAATCAAATCTAACCCTAACCCTAATTGTAATTATGCTTACCCTAACCCTAACTTTGATATAAACCCTAAACATAATTGTAACCCTAACAGATACTAATCATAACCATAAACTTAACCCTAACACTATGAAGCAGTCACTGGTGAGGAGGAACCTCAAGGAGATCGGTCCCAACCAGTCAACAAGACTAAACACAATGAAAACACACAGATATGATGGAGGAAATGCAAAAAAGATAATTTTATTGCATGAAAGTTAATTACATCCAATCAGTAATAATCGGGTTACAACATACTGACACATAGGCCTGGTAGAATAGGTCACACTGGGATGTTGAATCGAAAAAGATCTATCTTCTACGCACAATCTAGCTATCTGATACTTCTTAATTCTCTTATTTATTACATTCTAAAGCATGATTACAACTATATATATCTATCCAAAGGATCCAGTCAGCCCAAAAGGGATCAAAACCCAAAGATCAAGACCTAACATGCAAAATGAACAAGGTTGGCCTCCGCCAAGAGATTCTTCCAAAAAATACAAAGGGTGAAACATAGAAGGTCGGCCATACGCCAAGAAACATCGAGATCAACATCCAAGGCTCCACAAGCTTTAGAATGGATTCTGGTAGATCACGAGAATAGGTCTCAGGCAATCGGTAACAAAGGAACCGGTAACAAGAAACTATCATAAAAGTTGATAGTGATATCTTGCCAGAAAGTGATCCAAAAGAGATGTAGTTTGAAAGCAAGAAACATTATCAAGTCTTCAAGTATAATCCAACTCCATAGGATCCAATGAGAAAAAATCAGGACATATAGAAAGGAAAACTGAAATTGCAAACAGAAAACAAAACATAAAAGAAAATATTTTTAGTTGATGGAAGATTGTTGTGAATCGGGAATGCTCCTACATCAGACATCCGGTGTTAATGAAAATGTGAGCCTCTCATTTTGCAGGGCTCAGACAGAAACCAAGGCAGCCTACCTCCGTTTGAGAAATCCAAGTTGAATCTTCAACTGGTCTGGTCTTCCAATTCACAAGATATTCTTTGTATTGACTGCTCTGGGTACTACGCCCAATCCCACTATCCAAAATCTCTTCAATCCGATTTGGTTCCTTCTGAGGTAATTGTCTCTCAAGGCCTACAACACTTTCCTCACTGAATTCTGGGTCATGCTACTCATGAAGATCTGCAATGTTGAATATAGGTGAAATATTAAGGTTATCTGGTAGCTCTATTTCATATGCATTTCCAGAGCTGAACTTCCTCAAGATCTTACAGGGTCCAAACTTCTTCATCTACAACTTATTATAAGTTCCAACTGGGAATCTCTCTTTTCTCAAATATACCATCACTTCATTTCCAACTTCAAGTTCCTTATTTCTCCTCTTCTCATTTGTCTTCTCCTTATATTTGTTATTCATGTCTTCCAAATGTTGTCTAACCTAAATATGCAATGTTGCCATGTGATCTGCAAATTCTACTTCTTTTGAAATCTTCTGGTCTTCACTGCTAATGTCTCTCAATTCTTCTATTCCTCTAGGATGCATTCCGGTAACAATCTCAAAAGTTTTTTTTTTGGTACTTCTATTTACTGAATTGTTATAGGCAAACTCTGCTTGTGCAAGGATCAAATCCCAACTTCTAGTTTTATCTCCCACTAAACATCTCAACAGGTTTCCCAAACTCCAGCTAACTACTTCTGTATGTCCATCAGTGTGTGGATGAAAAGTAGAACTGAACTTCAAATCTGCCTTCATCTTCTTCCAAAGTGTTGTCCAAAAATAGACAATAAACTTAGTGTCTCTGTTTAAAACTATGCTCTTAGGTAATCCATGCCATCTTACCACTTCCTTGAAAAATAGGTCTGCTACATAAAATGCATCTGATGTCTTCTTGCAAGGTATGAAATGAGCCATCTTTGAAAATCTATCCACTACCACAAATATAGAATCATTCCCTCTCGGTGTCTTAAGTAATCCAAGTACAAAATCCATGCTTATATCCTCCCAAGGTCTTACCAGTATTGTCAAAGGTTTATACAATCCCACATTCTGACTACTACCTTTGGCAACTTGACAAACTCTAAAACTCTGCACATATCTCTTAACATCCCTGTGAATCTACGGCCAAAAGTACTACTCACTCACCAATGCAATTGTTTTATCAATGCCAAAATGTCCAACTAAACCTCAACTATGCTTCTCTTTTATCAAGTTCTCTCTCATAGAACTCTTAGGTATGCATAACTGAACTCCCCTGAATAACATCCCATCCTAAATGAAAGAATCCAACTATTTTCTCTTATCAACCATAACCAATTCTCTACATGCTTTCCAAGGTTATGCAAAATCTGAGTCTTCATCATACAAGGTCTTCAAATCTTCAAAACCTAATACTGTCGCTCTCATCTCTGTTAGCAAATTCCTTCTCCTACTCAATGCATCAACAACTTTGTTTGATTTCCCACTTCTATGCTTCAACACAAAGGTGTAACAACACAAGAACTCCACTCATCTCATATGTCTCTCATTCAACTTACTTGACTGTTCAAATACTGCAAAGCTTGATGATCTGTATACAACACAAACTCCTTAGGCAACAAGTAATGTCTTCATTTCTTCAAGGCTTGAACTATGGCATAAAATTATTGATCATACATTGAATATCTCTTCCAGGAATCATTCAATTTCTCATAAAAATACGTTATTGCTCTCCCTTCTTGACTCAAAACTATTCCTATTGTTGTTCCACTTGCATCACAATCCACTTGAAATACCTTATTGAAATCTAGTAAAGCCAACACAAGCTGCTCAGTCTTTTTCTGTTTCAACAACTCAAAACTTTTGTTTTCTCTGGTGGTCCACTTGAATTCCTTCTGATATCTCATCATGGTCTCAGTCATAGGGTTACAAACTGAACTGGAATTTCTGATAAACTTCTGGTAAAAACTAGCCAATCCATCAAATAATCTTACCTCTCCAATGCTTTCTGGTGTAGGCCACTCAACAATGGATTTCACTTTCTCAGGGTTCATCTTCAAACCATCCTCAAATATCACCAATCCTAAATAGACTAACTCATCCTTCATGAAAGTGCACTTCTTGATATTGATCAACAACTTTTCTTCTCTCAACCTCTGCAAAACTTGTCTTAACTGCAACAAATACTCCTCTTTTGTCTTACTAAAAATCACAATGTCATCCAAATACACAATAACAAACTTACCCAATAATTTCTTCAATACCTCATTCATCAGCCTCATGAAAGTACTCAGTGCATTAGTCAATCCAAAAGGCATCACCAACCATTCATATACTCCTTCATTTGTTTTAATTGTTGTCTTCCACTCATCACCTTCTTTCATCCTAATCTGATGATATTCACTCTTCAAATCTATCTTTTAAAAGTATTTTGCTCCACTCAAGTAGTTCATTATGTCATCCATCCTAAGCAAAGGAAATCGGTATTTCATTGTAATTTTATTTATCGCTCTTGAATCGGTACACATCCTCTATTCTCCATTCTTCTTAGGTGCTAATACTGTTGGTACTGCATAAGGGCTTAGACTTTCCCTGATCAAACCTTTCTCCAATAGCTCCTCCAGTTGTCTATTCAGTTCTTCATTCTTTGTCAGTGTCAACCGGTGTGCAACTTTGTTAGGCAAACTAGCTCCAGGAACCAGGTCCATGCAATGACTAATACTTCGAATAGGTGGAAATTCATCAGGTACATTATTTGAAATGATGTCCTCATACTCTGTCATCAAATCTCTTATCTCTTTCGAGTGTTCTCCTTCCAGTTTCGGTCTTTTGATCTTCTTAGGAATTAAGGCAAAACACACATTCTCATGTCTCAGTCCATCCATGAATTTCCTTCCATCTACTGGATAGATTCTGGTATTTGTACATAATTCATTCTTCAAAGCTTCCTCCAGAGGCAACAAGGTTTTCTTCATCCCATTGGCCACAATTTAGTGTATGTATTCTTCCTTCCATCATGTATTTCATGTCTATCAAACTGCCAAGGTCTTCCCAACAAAAGATGACAAATATCCATAGGCATAATATCACACAAAACTTCATCATAATAATTCCCAATTTTCAATTTTATTAAACATTGTTCACTTACTAACAACTTAAGTTCATGTTGAATCCATGCTATCTTATAAGGCTTAGGGTGTTTCAACCTCTCCAAATTCAACTTATTCAACATCTCTTCTGTGTGAGATTCTGCGAGAAGCGAGAACCGAGCCAAGATCTGATGTCGGTCGTAGATCACATGCAACTCCTCACACAACAAATGATCAAAGATCAAAATAGCTGAATGAAGATAATTTCGATATGAGAGAGAAATAGAGACAAAGAGGAGAATTTGGAGAAGACTCTCACTGAGCTATCACTCCATTAACTTGACTAGTGAAGGTGAGAGTATAGTGCTTATTATATAGAAAAATATAAGCATATACATCCAAGGGGTGCATTAACTCATGTTCCCCATAAAAAGTGGGAGGTTTTACCTTCTTGGTAAATGCCAAAACATGTGGCATAACCTCCTTACATGAAGACAAAAAAGGAGTTGAGAAAGTTGGCGCATAAGGCCAAAAGAGGGTGTGAAACCCAACTACCCCATAACCCACCTAGGAAATGACAAAATAGTGGTTATGAGAGGTGGCACAACAAGCCAAAAGAGGGTGTGTAACTCAACTACCCATGTGAGGTGGAGAGTTACACATGTAGCTGAAGTATTTCACCACGTGTCCTCATATAAACCACTCCTATTAACCTAAGCAAGCTTAAATAATATATGTGTAGGAAAAATAAATACCCCCTAACATAAGAAAAATAAAAAACCTACACTAACACCCCCTCTTAAGCGTAGCTTAGGTGGGTGAAAATATGGGTCCCGACAAATGCAACCATGTTAGGTACCCATGTACATAGATAGCCCCCCCAAAAGAAGAAGCCCCCCATAAGAGGAATAGCCCCCCCCTAAATAAGGAGAGAAATAAAGAAAGAAAGAAAGAAGGACTAAGAAGTCCCTCCTGAAGTAGACACCTGTCATATCCCAAGTAGAGATTGCAAATGAAGGAACTTGCTATCGGTGAAGGGTTTGGTGAAGATGTCCGCAGTTTGCTCCATTGTAGAACAATAGTTAAGATCAATGATGCCTTCCTGAAGGAGCTCCTGAATATAGTGCATATGTATCTCAATGTGTTTCATCCTCTAGTGATGAACTGGATTTCTTGAGATCTGTATAGCACTTTGATTATCACAAAAGATGATAGTAGGCTTCCTAACTAGAATACCAAACTCAGTGAGAATATTCCAGAGCCAAATAGCCTCAGTGGTGGCATTAACTACCCCTCGATACTCAGCCTTTGTTGATGAAAGAGCAATTACAGACTACTTCTTACTCGACCAACAAACTGGACCAGAACCAAGTGAGAAGCAATACCCCGAAGTGGATTTGCGATCCTGAGAATCACCTGCCCAATCTGAATCCATATATCCCACCAAGTCAATATCCATGCCTGTTGCATACTGAATTCCATAATTGTGAGTACCCTGAATGTAGTGGAGAATCCGCTTAGCTGCTTTCCAATGTAACTCATGTGGCTCCTGCATGAATCTAGAGACCATGCCCACTGCATATGAAATGTCACGTCTCGTATGAGACAAGTAGATGAGGCTCCCAACAATTTGTTGATATAAAGTGCTATCAACCAAGGGTGAAGAGCACTTAGCCTCAAGTTTGACCCTAAACAAAAAAGGAGTAGGTGCAGGCTTACAATCAACCATGCGAAATCTAGAGAGCATATCGAGTGCATACTTGGGTTGTCCAAGAAAGATGCTTGAAGAAGATTGAGTAATCTCAATTCCCAAGAAGTAATGTAGAAGACCCAAGTCTGACATCAGAAATCTATCATGTAGAGCAGTTTCACTACCTTGATGGTGGATGAGTCACTCCCTGTGATCAACAAGTCATCAACATAGAGAACTAGAAATGTGAGAGTATCATCCTGGTGCAGAATGTAGATGTTCAGATCAGAATGGCATCGAGTAAAACCAACTGTCAGAAGGAAGGAGTCCATCTTGGCATACCAAGCTCGAGGAGCTTGTTTGAGGCCATAGAGAGACTTTTGAAGTCGACGCACAGTGAAGGATCTTGAACAAACCCTTGTGGCTGCTCCATGTAGATTTCCTCCTGAAGGTCACCATGAAGAAATGCACTCTTGACATCCATCTGATGAACTTCCCAACGATGGGTTGCAGCAATAGAAAGGACAAGCCGGATGGAATTCATCTCAGCAACTGGAGCAAAAGTCTCAGAGTAATCAACCCCTGGAACTTGGGAAAATCCTTTTGCTACCAAGCGAGCCTTATACTTATCAACCGACCCATCTGCTGCAAATTTTGTTCGATAGATCCACTTGCATCGAACAAGTTTCCTTCCCTTAGGAAGCGGAACTAAATCCCATGTGTGATTTCTTTCCAAGGAATTAAACTCTTCTTGCATTGCAGCATCCCATTCGGGAACACCTGTAGCTTCTTGAAAAGACTGTGGATCAGAAGCTCAAGCAATGAAGAGATGTGGAGCTTGCTGAAATTGTGACCTAGTTCTTATAGAATCTGATGGATCACCAAGCCAATATCCTATTGACTCAAAAGTTTGTCGAGCCCAAAGAGGCACTAAAGCTGGAGAGTCTGGGGGAGAATCATCAACCTCTGAAGGATGACTATGAGAAGAATGTGAATCCTCACCATCACTATCACCATCTGAAGTGGAGGAAGAAGACTCCTCATCAGGATTAGGAGGATTAATATCCTCAGAAGAACTTTCATCATCATGCAATGTCTCCAATGTGATAGTGGATGGAGAAGTGGTATGAGAAGAAATAGAAGAACTCTCCTCAAAACGAACACTCCTCTCAATGAACAACTCATGTGTAGAGGGATGGAGAAGTCTATACCCTTTGACATCATTTGGATACCCAAAAAATATGCAAGGCTTTCTCTGCAGATCCATAGCCTTGCATTTCTCTGTTGGAATGTGGGCCCATGCAAGAGAACCAAGCACTCTGAAATG
The DNA here is from genome assembly GCF_030272615.1 of Cryptomeria japonica. Taxonomy (NCBI): domain Eukaryota; kingdom Viridiplantae; phylum Streptophyta; class Pinopsida; order Cupressales; family Cupressaceae; genus Cryptomeria; species Cryptomeria japonica. The sequence continues at coordinate 390,503,835 of NC_081407.1, forward strand.
CTTAACTGCAGGTTTCCGACCAGTCCAAGCTTGAAAAGGAGTTACCCCCTTCATAGCTTTATGAGGAACTCAGTACTGGATGTAACATGCACAATTGATGGCCTCTGCCCAATACTGAGGTGCTAAAGACTTGGAGTGAATCATACAATTTGCCATCTCCTTCAAGGACCTATTCTTCCATTCTGTGACACCATTCTGCTGAGGATTGTATGGAACTGTGTGTTGCATGTTGATACCTTCTGAAGCATAAAATTGTTCAAACTAATTATTAACATATTCACCCCCATTATCTGTATGCAGAATCTTGATGAACTTCCCAGATTGTTTCTCTGCAAAAACTTTGAAATCTAGAAAATTTTCAAATACCTCAGATTTTTATTTGAGAAAGTAAACCCATGTAAATCTGGAAAAGTCATCAATAAATGTTAAGACATATCTAACCCTACTGAAAGATGGTTGTGGAAATGGTCCTGCCAAGTCACTATGTACCAACTCCAATAGTTGTGGAGCTCTCCATGCTTTGCCTTTATCATACTTCTCCTCAAGATGCTTACCAAGAATACATCCTTGGCAAACTCCATCAGAAAATCGAATAGAAGGCAACCCTAAAACCATGTCTTGTTTACTAAGTTGTTGCAAGTAACGATAGTTCAAGTGGCCAAATCGTTGATGCCACAAACAACTAATCTCATCTGCATGAGTGAGTAAAATTGTCGAAGGAGAGTCAGGAACAAAGTGAGAAAAATGATATAATCTTGATTGATGATCTGCTTTTCCCACAACAATAGTAGACCCATTATGCATTTCACTGATTACCACTGTATCTGGTGTGAACTCAACTTGCTTGCTAGAACCAGTGTGAGTGATCTGATAAACAGATAGGGAATTAGTTGATAAAGATGGAACACAAAGGACATCCTTAAATGTTCCTTCGCCCACATCCACAGACCCTCTCCCATGCACTTTTATAGGAGTGTCATCACCCATTAGTATGGAAGGCATAGAAGATGGCTCTAAAGAGGTGAAATCATCTTTTGAAGATGCAATGTGGTGCGAAGCACCTGAGTCAATTATCCAAGAATTGGGTTGTGAAGCAACAGCAACTAGGGCCTTACCCTTTCCTTTCCCTTTACTCTTGTCTGTATCCTTAGAAGATCCTTCTGATGAACTCTGTTTGACTGAATCAGGCACCTTGATATTATTCTTTTGAAGAAGATTTGAAAGGTGATCAATTTGTTTCTTTAAACACTTATGTTCATCATGACCAGGCCTCTTACAATAAGAACACTTGACCTTCTCCTTCTTAGGTTGTTCACCTCTTGATGAAGAGGTCTGATTATCTGCTTTTGAAGTAGCAGATTTCTGATCTTTTTTCTTCTCTCCTTGGTTCTTTTGTTTCTTATCTTGCTTACTAGACCCTTTTTGTTCTTTTGTGCCTTGATTTACAACTAAGGCATGTGACTTAGAGGGTTTTATTGTACCCATTTGAACCAATTTGTCTTGCTCCCTAGTGAGTTATGCAGCAAATTCATCCAGAGAAGGCATTTTGAATGTGGTACCTAGGGCACATTTTGTAGCATAGAATGTAGAAACAAACACTGAATAGTTAGCACCAAGCTTAGAAAGAATACTCAAGATCAGTTGCTTATCATCTTTCTTAGTTCCACACCATTCCAACTACAATCTTACAGACTTAAGTTTAGTGAAGAAGTCTTGTATAGTATCAAAACTGGTTGGATTCAACCCTATGAGTTCATTCTCTAACTGATGACCTCTTAGCTCATCCTGCTTACCAAAGAGGTTTTCCAAAGTGGTCCACACTGCATTTGGTGTAGTGGTAGATTCAATGTGAAAAAGAAGGTCTGGAGAGACTGACATACATAGAGTACCAAAAGCTTCATCACATTTATTAAACCATTTAATCTTTTCTGCAGTATCTTGAGGTTCAATTTCAAGTCCCATAGTAACACGATGATATCCATGTCTTTTCAGATATATTATCATCTTAGATTTGCATTAAAAATAATTATATGGTGTTAAAAGTGGAACTATAGATGCATCCATGATAGTAAAAAAGAAGATTGCAAAGAATCAGGAAAAGTGCAAGAAAGAAGGCACAAGAGACACCCCCCCTTTTCACTAGTCTCAGAAATCACCCCCCCACCCCCCCAAATATTACAAGGTTAGCACTTTATAATTAGTGCATTTATAAGGATTTTTATCAGATTACAATTCTTTTAAGAAACTAATAGAGATTTTAAATACAAATAATTTGAGACAAGATCTGAAACAAATTAGCCTTATAACTGCTTAATTTATCTCAATACCTTTCCAACAACTATTAGTTTTTAAAAAACAAAGTTGTGAGGAGAAAGATATGACCAGTTGAAGAGAAAAAGAAGTAGTTGATACAACCTTTAATATCTGATAGACAAAGGCAAAAAAATTCAATTATACCTGCAATAATGGAGAGTTCTCATTTCCAACTTTTTGTCAAGTATTTGTTTGCAAAAATCTGACACCCGAGGCAAAAGTTGTGCAACTTTTAAGAAATGTTGGTAAATTTTCCTGATAGAAAAACGACTTAGGCCCTATTCAAGCTCGATTTCTGCAAAATTTATTAATTTTCTAGAAATACAATCCAAAACCCAAAAGTTTTTCGATGCTGGGAAGAAAACCCAGAAATCATTTTTTGTGAAAGTGAACAGACACTAAAGCCAAAATGAAAACAGCTCCAGTAAATAAAATTTACTCTGATTTTTTACTGTGTCTTCCAAACTCTGATTTTGGTGAAGTAAAAGTCACTTTTGACTTTTTCAAGCCTTATGGACACTCTGAAAATTCTTATTAAGCTTCCAATATTACCACAAAGCTGCAATCACCCAGATCTTACAAGAACACATACATGTAAACCAGATTTAACTAGAAGCTATTTTCCTTTAAACTGTTTTGATTCTCCAGATCACACGAGAATGCAGGAGAAGAGCATACTTAGTTTTTAACGAAAATATTAGCTATATAAAAGTCTCAAATCTCTCAAATAAATTTAAAAAAAACAATGAGCTATACCAGACAATAAGCTCTGATACCATGTGAGATTCTGCGAGAAGCGAGAACCGAGCCAAAATCTGATGTCGGTCGTAGATCACATGCAACTCCTCACGCAACAGATGATCGAAGATCAAAATAGCTGAATGAAGATAATTTCGATATGAGAGAGAAATAGAGACAAAAAGGAGAATTTGGAGAAGACTCTCACCGAGCTATCACTCCACTAACTTGACTAGTGAAGGTGAGAGTATAGTGCTTATTATATAGAAAAATATAAGCATATACATCCAAGGGGTGCATTAACTCCTATTCCCCATAAAAAGTGGGAGGTTTTACCTTCTTGGTAAATGCCAAAACATATGGCATAACCTCCTTACATGAAGACAAAAAAGGAGTTGAGAAAGTTGGCACATAAGGCCAAAAGAGGGTGTGAAACCCAACTACCCCATAACCCACTTAGGAAATGACAAAATAGTGGTTATGAGAGGTGGCACATCAAGCCAAAAGAGGGTGTGTAACTCAACTACCCATGTGAGGTGGAGAGTTACACATGTAGCTGAAGTATTTCGCCACGTGTCCTCATATAAACCATTCCTATTAACCTAAGCAAGCTTAAATAATGTATGTGTAGGAAAAATAAATACCCCCTAACATAAGAAAAATAAAAAACCTACACTAACATTCTGAAACAAGATTATCTAAACTATCACTATCAATAACAACTTTACAACACTTACTTGGTACCTTACATCTGGTCTTGAACGGGTTCTTCCTCTGCAAGGGTTCTTCATCTCCTCCGATATAACACAAATCTCTCCTCGTCATCAATAGTTCTCCATCTTCCAGTTTATTGTCTCATTCGGTGGGGTTCTCTTCCACCACTACTTCTCTTCTGGTATCCTATGTCTTCTTACATTCAAATGCATGGTGTCCTTCTCCTCTACATTTAAAGCGGGTTCCTTTGAATGTCCTTTTGTCTTGTCTTCCAAAGTTCTCATTCCGATAACCATCCGGCTCTCTCCTTTGGTAGAAATTTTTATCATCCTTCTGGTATGAATTACCTTCCTTGCTCACTTCCTTGTCCTTGTTTTGATCTGTATTGGTTCCTCTTCCTCCAGTATATCCTCTTCCTCCTTGAAGTCTTCCTCTGGTAAACCTTCCACCTCTACCTCTATGTCTTTGCTCATTCCTTTTATTCAAATTCTCTTCAGCCTTTATTGCATACTGGTAAGCCTCTTCAACACTGTCCAATTTGATCATGAAGAGGAGAATGTAGCAAGGTTATCGTTAGTATTCAAATGAAGAATTCAAACACATAAAACACAAAGAATAACTATTTATACCTTTCTATTTTACCTCTCCCTCAAATTGAGCTTGATGAAGTGGATGGATGATGAGGATGCACCCTTGATGCTCCACTTGATGGGTTTCTTGCTTGATTTGGATGTGGATTGATCTCCTTCGCTCAACAAGAATAATGGATTTGATAGGATTATTGGATGGATTTTGTATGGATTTGAATTGAAAGATTGAAGAAAGAAGAGAGAGGAGAAAAGAGCAGCATGACAATGCATGAGAAGTGGATGATTTGTGAGGAGAATAGGCTCTAATTTATAGATTGGATGAGGCCAATGGAGGGCCAAGATTGATTTGATCATGAAGGGTTGAGATTGATATGAAATAGAAGGCATGGATCACGGGTGCCTTGGGAAAATAAACAAGAATATAAAATTCCTTGGGGAAAAGGGGGGAAAAATTTGAATTTCAAATATGAGGAATTAAAAATTCTAAAATAAGGACGCATTGAGGAATTCAAAGAAATTTGAATTTCTTTGAGAGACTCAATATTGATGTGACATGAGTGGGAATTAAAAATAGGAGAATAATGATGAGCATGATTATGAGAGATTCAAGAAGGATTAATTAGGTTGAGTGGGATTAGGAAAAGTGATTTGTAGGAATCACATGACTAGGATAATTAATTAGAATTAATTAACTGAGTGGGTTTGGAGGAAATAATTATTGGAGGGAACTTTGGAATAATAGGGGAATAATTAATTTGATAAATTAATTATTGGACAATAGTGATAGGAATAATTTAATTTAATTTAATTGATTCTGAGAGGAATGAGGATAACACAATTAAGTTAATTAATTATGTTGATAGGCTTAAATTAATTGAATATTAATTATAGGTGTCTACATTTTCCCCCTCTTTGATATAGCGTCGTGAAATGATGTTATATCAAAGAAGAATAAAACATAGTGGAAGAAAAGAATAAGCACTAGTAGCATGATGCCCCAGTCATGAGATGAGGAAGAATGATGAGGAGGAAGCATGATGAGGAAGTAGTGGTATGCCCCCTCGAGAGGACATACGAGTTTGAAGAATACGAGTGTGCTCTCGAAAGGAATTAGAAGAATAAGTGATGAAAGGATGAAGATAATGAAAGAGGGAACTAGGATGGGTTGGAGTGTTGGATAGTCTACACATTGATTATAAGAACCCGGATGATATGAAGATCTGAGGCGTGGACTGACACTGAGTCAAATAGGAATCTCTTGCACACAATCATGCAAGTGTTGATAAACACTAAATCATCATTGTCGGATCGTACAAGGAAAACCTTCAAACACATCATGTCATGAAAACTATGCCCCATTATACACCAGCCAAGACATACCAAGATATAGGATGATCAAGGTAGTCCTGAACAAGTATAGTCCTGGGACACAAGATGAAAATAAAGCAAAAACCTCAAGAATGCAAATAACATGCACATGACCAACTCACATCTCTTGCCAAGAGTAGGACATGGATTTGGATAAACTACCAAACTAGGGAAGCAGACATCCTAATGGGCAGGTGATAGATTTGGATGAACTGCCAGACATGGGAAGGATTCATCTCGGTGGGTAGAGCGATGGATTAATTGATGACAAAAGACAAGATGGATGTGCAAGATCTGTAGATGAGAGGATTGTTTCTTGGATTGGATTAGCAAAGTATGGATGGGTGCTTGGATTAGGCACAAGTTAGTGCGAGCTCAAGTAGATGGGGAAAGCACGGTTTGATAGATTGGAAGAAGGATAAATGATTAGATAGGATGAAAAAGGGGGATGGATGATTGAATAGGATTGGATTGGGGATGGGATTATTGGTTAAATTGGAAGAGATGGAGAATATGATTGGATAAGATAGGATTGGATTAGAAATTGGATTGGATGGGGTGGATTGGTGAATAGGATTTGATTGAATGGAATCAATGATGAGGGAGAACCAAGGATTGGTAAGAGGATGGATGAATGGAAGGAGGGAGTTATTGTTTGGATAGGAGACGAGTGGATGGAGTGGATGGATATGGATAAGATATGGAGGAATAAAGGATGGAGGGTAAGGTGATGGAGACCCCAAGACTATGTTGCAAAGGAGTGCAATGCCTCACACTAGAGGTGGTGGAATTAAGGATGCAAGGATGGTGGATAAAGATGTATGAGGTGGAAGGATAATGTGTAATGGATATGGATGGTAGAGGATTAAGGCTTATGTTTTCCAAAGAATGCATGCATATGTCTTATTTTACCTTTATATGATCAAGATGAAAGATAGGAATGAAGGATTTGATTTTATAGGATGAGGGATATGAGATGGAGGATATTGATAGGATAGTCAAGATCAAATATAGGGAAGGAGAATGAACTTAGATATGATGCAGATGGATGGGAGGATGAAGCTTGCCCCCAAGTGTAGAGTGAAAGGAGATGAGGGGATTACACATGATGCTTGTTTTCCAAGTTTTCATCATGGTACTTACCCAAGGTGCCACAAGAAGCGGTTTTCACCATTGGATGAAATGATTTTTCTTTACTTTTTTATGATTTTTTTTTTTGTTTTTTTCTTGATTTTTTTTTTTCAATTTTTGAATTTTTGGAATAGTTTGGATGGATAAGGATGAGGATGAGTGGATATGGAAGATAGTGGATGCATGAAAGAGGAAGGGAGGAATCAAGCATCTATTTCCATAGATGGTATCCCTTAGTATTTCTTTGAACTAGAGGTATGCTCATAGATGTTGATAACAATGAAATGGATAAGGGATGAAAGATAAGGATTTGCAAAGGATTGGACAAACAGAATGAAATTGTGAAAAATGGATGGTGGATAATGGATGGGGTTTTGAAGAATTTGTGGAAGATCAATATTGGCACACACCTTGAAGGGTGGTGGAGTAGTGGGGGAGAGTGTTTTGAATAGATAGAGGATAAAGTGTGTATTTTGGGAAATGTGGACCCAAAATAGAAGAAGGGGATGATGGATTTTGGGACATAAGGACCCAAAATGGATTTTGAAGATGGAGGAGCATTAGATGGAGGATTGGAGGACTTATGAATGGATGGAGCTTTTGGATTAGCAATTTTGGATGTCAATTTTGATTTTACTTTTAGATGCATTGCTTCTTTGGGAATCCACATAGTTTTTGATTTTTTCTTTTGGGGCCTTTGTGGCCTTTTTTCTCTTTTCCTTTGGATCATATTTTTCTTTTGAGCATGTCGTTTTGATGGGACATGTTGATCCTTTGATTTTTGTGGATTTTGAGTTTTATGCAATGGGATGTGTGCATGAGGATGAATGACTTAAGGATTTTATGGATGGTGGGATGATGGAAGGAGAGTGTTGGGAGGCATTCAATAATGTGTGCCTTTGTTTATCTTTCTTAGGGATGGTGGATGGAGGGATGTAAGGACACAAAATGGATGGAAAGAGTGGAGGATTTAGCTTTGGAGTGTAGGGTCCCAAAATGGATGTGGATGACGGGGAATAATGGGATTTTGATTTGTATGAAGGAAATTTGGATTTTAGAGGAATAGAGGATGTACCAACATCTTGAACATTAGCTTGATGACCCTTATTATTTTGGAAATGAGATACGAGTCCATTTTGAGGGGGATGAGATGTGAAAGGAATATTAGGATCATTAGATGGATTGGGATCATGAAATGGAGATGAAGGGATCCTTTGATCTTGACTAGGAGGGGTATCATGAGATAGAGTGGGAGGGGTGATTGGATCATGAGATGGAAGAGGATCATGCGATGGAGGGATAGGGTTGGATAGAGGAATCATATGATCATGAGAGGAAGTGGAGGGGATGATATCATTAGATGGAGTGGAGGGAGATGCATCATGAGATGGAGAGGATTCTATGCTAGCATGCTTTGGAATTATATTTTGGCATGTTTGAAATTTGGGGATTGTCTAATGGAAGGAGATATGGAAGCTTTGATGTGAGTAGATGGGGAAATGGGGGTATCATGAAGTGCGGAGGATTGGGATTTATTTTGAGGTGGAGGTGATTGGGGTGGATGGAGTACTTGAGGAGACTTGGCCACTTTTCTTCAAGGTGGGGATTTTGTCTCCTTTGCTAGCATGTCTTGGATAACATTATGGATGATGGATTTGGAAGACATGGACAATATGGATTTTGGAGGATTAGTATTAGATGGAGAATTTGGATTAGATGGAGGATTGGGATTGGATGGAGGATTAGGATAATGGATTGGGGAATTAGGATTAATGATTGGAGGACTATGGAGTAAAGGATTTGGATGGGGAGTAGAGGTAATGAATGCATTGTAGAAGGATGGGGATTGAGATGTATATGGGGGGGGGGAGATGGAGGTATACATATTAGATTAGAGGAATATGTGGATAGGGATAATATGAAGATATGGATGGGGAATGAGATGGAGATATGGATGGGGAATAAGATGGGTTTCCCTTGTCAAAGGTAGAGGAAGGATAAGAGATATGGTATATATTGGGATTGGGTGTAATGTGTTGAGATGGGATGGATGAAGGTATGATAGGCGAGTGGGAGATTATGGGATTAACTTGGTAGGAAGATTCATGAACTTCCATGAGCATCTTCTCATACCAAGCTTTGAAATTTTGGGTAGTCATGTTGAGAGTGAAGGATTAGATTGGAATTGGATGAATATGTTTTGGAGGGGAAAGATTATGAAGATGATGTTAAGTGAAGACGAGGATTAGGACTTGGCTTGGAATGATGATGGATTAGATTTGATTGGATTTTGATTGGATTTGATTTGATTGGATTAGTCCTTGGATTAGGACTTGATTTGATTGGATTGGTCCTTAGATTAGGGCTTGATCATTTGATTGGATGATTGATTGATTGGATTGGATTGGATTTGATTTGATTTGATTTGATTTGATTTGATTTGATTGGATTGGATTGAATTGGATTGGATTAGTCATTGGATTAAGACTTGGTTTGATTGGATTCAAATTGGAATTGATTTGGATTGGTCCTTGGATTAGGACTTGGTTGAATTGGAATGGTCCTTGGATTAGGACTTGATTAGAATTGATGATGAATTGGATTTGATTGGATGATTGCTTGATGGAGGATTTGATAACCGGATTAGGAAGATGGATGGATTTGATTGGTTGGAGTTTTGGAGATTTGATTATATTAGAGGGAGAATGATTTTGGAAGAATGGATAGATAAAAGGAAGAATAAAGGGGGAGGCTACCCAAAGTCAGATGAATGATTTGAACAAAAATATTGGTTGAGGAAGGATGATTGTTTGAATGGATGAAAGTGGATTGGGGATTGGAGAATTTCTTGGATAGATAGAAATGGATTAAAGATTTGATGATGACAAGATGGAATTTGGAAAGAGGGATGATTGATTGGTTGTGGGGGATGGACTTGGCAAGAGATATCAAGTAAAGAAAACACAATGGTCAAAAGAAGTTAGACTCAAAAGACACTCATGCTCCTTCACAACATAGCATATGGCAATAAAAGACAATAGTCAATGGATCCCAATTGGTTTCCTAGCTATGCTTACCCAAAGCGAACACTTAGATGATGCCATTGGCTCCCCTCCACGACATTCACTTCTCTAGGGCAGCCAAGCATCAATTCCCATGAAAAATCCTCATGGCGAACTTTGTATCTCTATTAAAGGCCATAAAAATATGGGCGGCTTTAGAGGTCCGACCTCCTGCACCAATGACTAGAAGTTTTTTGGCCACTATGCACAAGGTGTTTAGTATGGCTTCCAATTAGGAGCCACCCTTCACAGTTGCGCAAGTGCAATTGACGTCTATAGCCCAACGAAGCACCAAGAACTTAGTGGTCACGCAAGCGTGATTGAGATCTCTAGGATCCTACTAAGCACCCAATGTGAGAGTGAACTCTCAAATATCCCCAACCATTGATTCTTTCGATCTAAATGGCTTATTTATTATAGTGAATTGGGAACCCCAGGTCCGGGTGTACTCACTTGGGTCATTCCCCTCTCACTGACTCAAAGAGAAACTTGGGAGGGCAGGCCCGCTAAGGGTGAACATGCAAAAAATATGAAAATCTTGGAGGGTTTGGATTTCTGATCGTCTAGATAGACGAGAGCATACTCTCCTACCTTTACACTTTTCACAAACACAAAAAGCAATGGTTTATTTACCCCCGAATTAGATCTAGGTGCCTAGTTAAAGAAACACAATGTTTGCTTGAACCTCCTAGGTAACCTGCAAAACCACTTAATTAGTAGTTTGAAAATGAAGTCTTCGACAAGTGTCCTACAAAAGACAAAAGAACGAAAAAAAATAATAATAATTTTTGGGAACGAGTAGAAAAACAAGAATAAAAACTTTTCTACTAAAGAAAAATGTGGATTTGGAGGAAAATTTGATGGGTAATTGGGGTTTGACTAGGTATGGGAAAGCATAAGATGGGGATTTTAGAAGCAAGGTGAAGGAATGGAAAAATTTGTCCAAGAGAGACAAAGGAGAAAAAATTGGAGATAAACAGTATAGAAAAATTTAGAGGTGATTGGATAGAACTGGAAGAAGTTATGGCAAACCCTAAAAATAGAGGAATATGGGATTTCGGGCTTCAAAAAGTGGAATTTGGGATAAGGTCCTCAAGGAAGGAAATGTACAAAATGAAATTGTGGGGGATCTAGTGAAGTTTGGAGGAAAATGGAGTGGAGATAAAGAAGATATGGCGAAAAAACAGACAGACATTGATTAGCTGATTAGCACGGTCGCGCTAATGCGCAAGCGGTCCCGCTAATAGACATAATATTAGTATAAAACAGATAGTAGATAACAGAAGCAGAAATAATTATAATCGAGCTAATGCGCGGGCGCTCACATCAAAACAACAGGAGATAGCGCCCGAAAATTCAAATTCAAAATTTTAACAAAACGCTCGCGCTAATCGCAGAGCGGTCGGGCTGAAGCGACAACTGAAAACAAAAACACAATTAGTCTAGTGTATTTTTTAGATTTTTTCGATTAGATTTTACAAAATAGAGATAAAAAATGAGAAGAATGGAAAGAATGAAGAGGAGGAGATAGATGAATTTTGCACGGCGGTCGCGTTGAAGCATAGTGAGGTGCCAGAAAAAATTTCAAATTTGATGCGATTGCGCCAAAGTTGAAATGATCGCGCTGATTAGCAAGCGGTCGCGCTGATCTAGCAAGTGGTCACACCAATGCACATGTGCTCGCACTGAAGCGTGAACCTACGAGAAACCTTCACAAAAAAAACTCAATTTTTTTGTTAAATTCGGGACGTGGGTCCCACCGGGCATGCCAGAATGAAGAGGGGTAAACGTAGAAAGGTTAGAATAGATGGTTAGTATTCAAATGAAGCATTCAAACACATAAAACATAAAGAATAACCATTTATACCTTGTTGTTTTACCTCTCCCTCGGATTGAGCTTGATGAAGTGGATGGATGATGAGGATGCGCCCTTGATGCTTCACTTGATGTGCTTCTTGCTTGATTTGGATGTGGATTGATCTCCTTTGCTCAACAAGAATAACGGATTTGATAGGATTATTGGATGGATTTAAATTGAAAGATTGAAGAAAGAAGAGAGAGGAGAAAAGAGCAGCATGACAATGCATGAGAAGTGGATGATTTGTGAGGAGAATGGACTCTAATTTATAGATTGGATGAGGCCAATGGAAGGCCAAGATTGATTTGATCTTGAAGGGTTGAGATTGATTTGAGATAGAAGGCATCGATCAAGGGTGCCTTGGGAAAATAAACAGGAATATAAAATTCCTTGGGAAAAAGGGGGGAAAATTTGAATTTCAAATATGAGGAATTAAAAATTCCAAAATAAGGATGCATTGAGGGATTCAAAAAATTTGAATTTCTTTAAGAGGCTCAATGTTGATGTGACATGAGTGGGAATTAAAAATAGGATAATAATGATAAGCATGATTATGAGAGATTCAAGAAGGATTAATTAGGTTCAGTGGGATTAGGAAAAGTGATTTGTAGGAATCACATGACTAGGTTAATTAATTATAATTAATTAACTGAATGGGTTTAGACGAAATAATTATTGGAGGGGACTTTGGAAGAATAGGTGAATAATTAATTTGATAAATTAATTATTGGACAATAGTGATAGGATTAATTAAATTAAATTTAATTGATTATGAGAGGAATGAGGATAACACAATTAAGTTAATTAATTATGTTGATAGGCTTAAATTAATTAAATATTAATTTTCAGTGTATAGATCATACTGAGTTCATCTTTTATAGGCATCCGCAATCCGTTCAACTATCTTGCAATTTCTTCAATTTCATCATCAACATGTCTGGATCTGATGTTCAACTTGTAAAATTGTTCGGTGTACTCCATCACACTAGATTCCTTTTGTCTCAAATTCTGCAACTTCTAGAACAAATCTACTTGATAATTCGTCGAGACAAACTTTGATTTTAACTTAGCAACCATCCTATCTCATGTCTTAATCTTTTCTTTACCTCTTCTTTGCTTGTCAACTTGAAAGTGCTCCCACCAAAGAGATGCATGAACTTTCAACCAGGTACAGGCATATTTCACCTTCCTCTCTTCTAGAGTGTTTTCAAAATCAAAATACTTCTCCATCTTTGAGATCCAATCCATCAATTCATGTGAATCTAACTTCCCATCATATTCTGGTGGGGTAAAATGAGTTTTAGTGTTCACCCTACTCAAAACCCTTAAAAACCTTTCATCCTCCGGATCAACTGCCGGTAGGTTTACTTGTTCTATCAGGGCTTCTTCTCATTCATCTTCTCTCACATCCTCAATATGTTAGCCTCTTCTCTGGGTTGTCTCCATGACTTCTAACCAGACTATTATTCCTTGCAACATCTCCATTACAACAGGGTATGCATTCCCACACGCTCCACCATTCCTAGTTCCTCTTCGCATCATTGATTCACACTAGTCCTCTGCAATTGCAAGTCGGATCTGCAATCTACCACCCTACAACAAAATTTCAGGACACGCAACCTCCGGAATGAAACTTCTCTTTGATACCACTTGAAGTAGTCACTGGTGAGGAGGGACCTCAAGGAGATCAGTCCCAACCGGTCAGCAAGAGTAAACACAACAAAAAAACACAAATATGATGGAGGCAATGCAGAGCAGATAAGTTTATTGCATGAAATTTAATTACATCCAACCAGGTTACAACATACTGGTACACGGGCTTGGTAGAATAGGTCACATCGAGACCTTGAATCGAAAAGATCTATCTTCTAGGCACAGTCTAGCTATCTGATACTTCTTAATTCTCTGATTTATTACATTCTAAAGCATGATTACAACTATATATATATATCAATCTAAAGGATCAGTCAGCCCAAAAGGGATCAAAACCCGAAGAACAAGACCTAACATGCAAAAATGAACAAGGTCGACCTCTGCCAAGAGATTTCTCCAAAAAATCCTAAGAGTGAAACGTAGAAGGTTGGCCACACGCCAAGAAACATTGAGGTCAACATCCAAGGCTCCACAAGCTTCAGAATGGCTTCTGGTAGATCACCAGAATAGGTCTCAGGCAACTGGTAACAAGAAACTATTGTAAAAGGCGGTAGCGATATCTTGTTAGAAAGTGATCCAAAAGAGATGTGGTTTGAAATAAAGAAAGATGATCAAGTTTTCGAGTAGAATGCAACTCCATAGGATCCGGTGAGCCAAAACTGGGACATACAAAAAGAAAAACTGAAACTACAAACATAAAACAAAACAAAAAAGAAAATGTTTTTGGTTGATGCAAGATTGCTGTCAACCGAGGATGCTCTTGCATCACACTAAAATCTAACCCTAACCCTAACAATAATCCTTACTGTAATCCTAGACTCTAACCCTAACCATAATCCTAAACCTAAATCAAATCCTAACCTTGATCCCGGGCCCTAATTTTTACCTTAACCTTGAATGAAATTGAACCATAACACTAACTAGAAATAAAATTGAACCCTAACCCTATACCAAATTGAGCTCTACCTGTAACACTAAAATAAAATCTATTGTAATCTTAAATCAAATTAAACGCTAACCCTAAACTAAACTAAACTCAAATCATAAACTAAATTAAACCCAAATCCTAAACCAAATCAAACTCTCACTTTAACACTAAACCAAATCTAACCCTAACCCTAGCTTTATTATGCTTACCCTAACCCTAATTTTGATATAAACCCTAAACATAATTGTAACCCTAACAGATACTGACTCTAACCATAAACTTAACCCTAACCCTAACCCTAACAATAATCCTTACTATAATCTGATACCCTAACCATAATCCTAAACCTAAGCCAAATCCTAACCTTGATGCTAACCTTAACCATTAATATAACTCTAACACTAAACCCTAATCCTAACCCTAACCGTTAATGTAATTATGCTTACACTCACCCTAACTTTCATATAAACCCTAAACATAATTGTAACCCTAATAGTAAACCCTAACCTGAACCATAAACTTAACCCTAACTGTAACCCTAACCCTAACTAAAGAAGTTGAGAAATACAACTTCATAGATCCCAAGAACACCTGCAAGCAAAATACCTATCACAAGAGAAGAATGGAGGCAAAAAAGCAATAATGGCTCTTGTAAAGCAGAAAAATCGCGATTGAACCCTAGTTGCTCTCCCCTCTTCCAACTCCAAAGAGAGAGAAGGGAGATTCACTAGGGTTGATGGTTTTCACTTAGGGGAGAGACTTTACATTCAAAAGAGGGGTTGAAACCCACAAGATCCAATCCCACACAATGCAAGATTGGATGCTAAATGTGTTTCAAGGGTTAAGAAAGCAAGGCTACCCTCTTTTGTAAAGAATGTTGATAGAAGAATTAAGCTAGGAATGCATAGAAAGTGACAAAGATTCGCTTATAAACTGAGATAGGGATATAGGATGAAGCTGCGGATCTGGAATTAGCAGTAAAATGTCGATACGGCGCTGTCCTGCAAATTTGAGCAAAAGTTGACGGGACGATGGCGCCCGACGTGCACACGGTCCTCCGAAAAATCCGCGAAACGAAGGGGGATTTGTTCGTCTCTGCACAAGGATTCCAGATCTTCAATTTCAGCCGTGTACCTGCAACCTACACACAGAAAAGCGAAGACGATTGGGGGGTTAGGGATTAGGGGTTTGCCCTTAGGTCAAACCCCGATTTTGGAATTAACCAAGAAATGAGAAATGTTGTAAATGTAATGTAAAACAAGTACTAATACCTTGTTGTAAGGATGTTTGTATCCTTATGTGCGAAGGTATAGATGTTGTTGTTTGTTGTATTGTTGTATGTTGTATGTTGTATGTAGCATGTAGTAAGTGATCTCCTCTTCAATGGTTGAATCCTTGTCTTGAATGCAACACTTAGCCTTGAATGGAGACTTGGAATGAATGCTTGAATGCTTGAATACTTGAGTATAGTTTCCACGCTTGTACACATATGTCCCTCTTACCCAAATGGGAGAGGCAAATGTAGTTTATATACTTGTCAATTAGGGTTGATAGACTGATTTTCCCGACCTTAGGCCAACCAGGAAAGATAATTTTCCAATTTGCAAACATAAAGACCCAAAGTCCAAAAGAGACCGGGCCCAAAATAGGACCTAGGGACCAAGGCGCTGGGCGCCTTGGTCCTGGGGGACCAGGGCGCCCGGACCAGGGCGTTGGGCGCTCTGGTCCCACCTCCCGGGATAGTAGGGTGCAAAGGAGGTTCAGGCCAGGGTGCAAGAAAATGCAGTTTTTGGTGTCATAATCAAGTTTCGGGGTCTCCATTCAGGTTACATGTTGCGTCGCCATCGTGAAGACCGAAATGCAGTCAAAATTGCAAGTGTCACAATTTTAGGACGCTACATTTAGCCCCCACTTTAGCGGGAGTATAAGCGTACGCTCATACTTCCGGTAAAGTACAAGGAAACAACATTGAAAAACTTTCACCACGTCAAGGAGGCAAGATACGCCAAGCCCCCAGTGGACTAAGGATCTTATGACTTCGATTGACACAGTAAAAGGGAAGATCACGAGGGAGAACCATGACTGTCAGTAGTAAGGTTCCCTCACTATGAGTCATGCAAGAAAGATATCAAAAATTTTCAAGGCAAAGCTAAATTTGTCAAGAAATTTTCAAGTATCTTGAAAAGATATGAACGGGATGTATGCCCCCCTACGTTAAAGCGATCGCACACGCCTCACCGGGGGTGATTGCTTTAAGGTAGTGATACATATAAGAAATGAGAAAGGAAAGGAGCACGTTATCACAAGGATTTAGCCCCCAAGTGTGAGATAAGCCCAAGGATAATAGACACAAAACACAAAGCACAAGGTGACTTCACTTTCCTCGGGGTCAGTATGCTGTATGATAATTCATGTATATCATATGTATGTATGCATAATTGTTCTTCATTCCCCAATCAAGGAAGGTCACCTAGAAGAAGGGAACACATGTGTCTTTTGAGTCAACATGAGAGAGACCAAGAGATCTCAATGTTTTGCATCGTCCTCAAGTAGACAACACTAAGGACAACAAATAGAAGAATGAGAGTAACATATAGAAGAAGTAACAAAAGAGAGGGGGAGAGAATCTGCTATGCTAATGTAACTAGTCTAGCACGTCATCTACCCCCCGATCTTGCTGATCAATGTTTCTGGAAGGTAGGGAACATGCTAGAGGAGGAACATCCAACACAGCAGATGGAGCTATCACAAGATCCAAACAAGGGCTATGTTCCTGTTCCGAGCCACATTGTTCTTGTCTAGGAGCTAGGATAAGTGCTTTAGAAAATTCATTAGATAAATGGTTTTCAATATCAACAAGTTCATATTCACTATCAGAATGAATAGGAGAAGTAGCATTTTCATCATGAATGACATTTTCATCTATATCATCATCAAGATTTATAAAAATAGGATCTTTAACTCGCACAGGATCAAGACCATCATGCATCTTATGTTTAGGAGATTTTGGCTCAATCGTCAGCTGAGGAGAAAATGGAATATTAGTTGAAGGTGTTTTTGGGGATTGCAAAGTTTGAGCTCTAAGACGACGCTTTCGCCGGCGTTCACGTGCTGAACGATTTCATCTAGTCTTAGTAGGAAGTTGAGAAGATTGAGGAGGAGGAATGTTCTCATCCTTATCACTTGGGTGTTTAGGTTGTGGTCTCTTAGGATGAACAATAGGAGAAGAGGAAGGTCTCTTCTCTCCATAAGAGGAAGGAGGAGGAACTGCTCCATATAAGGGAGGAATATTTGGTTTAGGAAGGAGACCGAGTCCATCATGATGAGGAGGTATAGGTCTACTTTTAGGAAGTTTATTAGATATAGGCATAGTCACATCCATAGGGATGGGTTGGGTATCTTCCTGAGGAAAGACATTAGTTTTATCTTTCAAAGGAAGAACTTCCTTCTCACGAATGATAGGAATATCAAGTTTGGGTGTTCTAGGTTCACTTAGAGATAGGATCATATCTGTTTTCCACTTTTGATAAGATTTAAAAAGATGATCACTTCGCGGAGGAAGAGATTGGAATTGTTTAGGCCAAAAATAATCAATAGGAACACTAGAGGTTCTTTCAGCTGGTTTAAAGAGACTATGATTGACAGTAACAACTTCACCATTATGGGGAAATTTCAAACACTTGTGAATAGGAGAAGCAATAGCTTTCATGGAAGATAGCCAAGGATAGCCAAGCTTCACACGAAATTGTTCGGAAGATGGAATAATAGCAAAGTTCACATCAAGGGATTTGTTATGGACCTCAATAGGTAATGTAATAGAACCAATTGCAGGAGAAGAAAATGCATCAATAAGCACTCCACGACAGGGTGTATTCTTGACTTTTGCAACTATATATAAAGGACCATCAGGTGCCCTGATAGTTTCACTGGAATCAAATGTGATGGAAGGTTCTTTAGGGATTTTCTGTTGCTCTACAAAGTTAATCACATTCGGAGTCATAGACACAAGATCATCAGGTGAGACAGAGGAATCAGTAGTATCAATCGCATTAGAGGTATGAGAAAGCAATGGATCAATAAAAATCTGAAGATTTTGGTTAGGAGGAGCTACAGATTTGTTGCCTTTATCATTCACACCAGAAACATAGATAGTATTATTATCAATCAAATCTTGAATTTTACCCTTTAAAGCAAAACATTTTTCAGTATCATGCCCAGGTTGACGATGAAATTGACAAAAAGATTTGTTATCAAAATAAGTTGAAATAATCTTTGCAGGATCAATTTTCCTTATAGGAGGAAGAGTAAGCACATTTTGTTCCAATAACTTATTCATAATACTATGCAATGATTCATTCAAAGGAGTAAACTTTCTTTCTCTCTTGAAAAACTTAGAAATAGGAGACACACCTGATGCTACATTCACATTGTTGTTGATGATGTTTTCATTGAATTTAATGGACTCTCTGTTCGGTTTAAACTTCCCAAATGGTTGTTGACTACTATCACCCTTATCACTCGGAGCCATAGGATGTGATTGTTCCATTTGACTCACAGTCAGTTGATAATTGTGAAGAGTTGCACACAACTGTTGGAAAGAAGTAAACTCAGAAAACAGAAGTTTATCTCGAATATCTTTTTGTAAATTAGAAATAAAGATTCTTTGAATATCATTGTCAGGCACTGGAAAAGAAATTTGAGCATACAAATGCTTATATCTACCAATGAAATCAGTCACTTTTTCTTTAACACCTTGTTTACAATGCATTAAATCAATCAAAGTAACTTTAGGACTTATATTGTTTTGAAATTGTTGAATGAAAGCATTTGCAAGTTGTTCGAAAGAAGTAATAGAATAAGAAGGCAACGAGCAATACCATTGTAGAGCTTTGTCTCTTAATGTCCTAGTAAACAGTTTTGCAAGCAACCTTTGGTCATAAGCAAAATCAGTACATATTGTTTGAAAAATCTTAACATGTGTTAGAGGATCTCCTTTGCCATTATAAAGCTCCAAATGCGGGATTTCAACATGTTTAGGAGGGATAGCTCGAACAATGTCAAGAGAAAGTGGGCTCGCAACATCAAATGTGGGCACACTAAACTTAGATTGATTCATAGAGGCAATTTGTTGTTGTAAAGAAGAGACAGTTTGTGCAAGATTGTTAATGGTCGCTTCAGTCGAAGAGTTCATATTGGACGTGTTAGATTGTGATGGAGGTGTTATGTTATTGAAAGAAGGTAGAGAGTAAGGAGGCGGGACACTATGATAGTTAGTCATAGGAGAGGATTGGAAAGGAGGAACACTACAAGGAGGAATGGAATGGTTAAATGAATTGCCCCCTTGTGTCATGTTCATTTGTGGAGATATAATAGGGACACTCATTGAAGGAGTGAATGAAGAAGTTGGATTGAATGAAGGAAGAGGGTTAATTGAAGAGGAAGGATTGCCCCCATGACTGGTGATCATAGGAGGAATGTCTTGTATTGAAGTAGTCATTATGTTTGATGTAAAAGTAGGTATGCTAGCAATAGAAGTTGTCAAAGGAATAGAATGATTGTCTTGAGTAGGAGGTTGTGTATAACCTAAGGTTTCGGCACAACTTTTCATAGGCATCACATTTGAATCCACAATGTGTGCGATACCATGCAAAATATCAATTCCATTCTTATCACTTTGAAGCATACTTTTTAGACCCTCAATTAAAGGAAGAGCTTGACTATCAGGGTATTCTTGAGACATCCACTGTCGAAAATCGTCAAATTGGTTATCCAATTTTGAAAGTTGTTCTACAGAAACCTCATGGAGAGCTTCTTCATCATTAAGAGGATTAGAGGAATTACCCATGTCCTCGTTAAAAAGACCATTCAAATTAGGTTCCATCTCCTCAGTAATTAAACCTTGGAAAGACTTAATTCTAAGGCTTCATCTAACGGGAATAGTGTAAGTAGGGCTTATTGTTGTAAAACTCATGCACTAGAGAGAGAGAAGATTTTGAATTTTAGAGGTAGCAAATTTCAGTAAAATCAGCCAATCTTCTAGATTTAAGCTGTTAAATACAATCAGGACAATCTCCCGAAATTTTGGAAAAATTGTCCGAGACCGTGGCGCTCGGGGTGCACACGGTCCTCGCAACTTTTTTCAAAATTTGCAGGGATGAAAGTTATGATGATTTTAAAGCTAATCTGAAAAAATTGAGTGATTTTACGATCTGTAGATAGGCCAAATTAAAGTTGCAATCTCAAAATTGAACCCTACCAAGATTGTTGAAAAGTGTAAAATTTGAATTTTGAAAAAGAGAGGGAAACTAAAATTTTGAATTTTATGATTTTAGAGGGAATGCTAAAAGCAATGCAAGTTTTGAAATTTAAAAGTTGACTCAATTTCACGCAAAATTCAATTTTGATAGCGGAAATCAAAGTTGTTGTAACTAAGCACCCAATTTCAAAAGTCACAAATTGCAAAAATTTGAATAAATCACTGAAATTTCGAATGAATGATAACACACTTTTCAGATTTAGGACTGTAAGAAACACAATTTTGACACAAATTTCAATTTCAACAATTTTTGAATGATTAGAAGCCCTAAACCAAACAATCACTAGACCAACTTTGACTGTAATTTTGAAGGTGTTAAAATTGATAAAATCAACCAAAATTCTAGATTTTAGCAGAAAAATACAGTAAGATCTAGCTCCCGAAATTTCGAAAAAAATGTCGGGGACGATGGCGCTCGGAGTGCACACGGTCC
Organism: Cryptomeria japonica; assembly: GCF_030272615.1. NCBI lineage: Eukaryota > Viridiplantae > Streptophyta > Pinopsida > Cupressales > Cupressaceae > Cryptomeria > Cryptomeria japonica. The sequence goes on from NC_081407.1 coordinate 390,524,939, forward strand.
TCGCAACTTTTTTCCAAATTTTCAGGGATGAAAGATATTGTGATTTTATTGCGGAATCCATAGTTACAGCTGATTTGGAGATGTTTTGATCAGTGAAATTGTCGGACAAAGGTTGAATCAAGAGGGTTTCGAAAATTAGGGTTTTGACACTTAACCACTTAATTTTCAAAATTAAAGCACAAATATGAATTGATAATTTGTAATAGAAGGGCAGATCTGAAACAAGCATTTAACAATTAAACATTTCACAAGTTTAATTACTTAAAAAGAAAATTTAGGGTTTTTATGCAATTAACCTCTAAAATTTTGCAAAAGATCAAACATGGAAATGTAATCAAGGAATCCAATTTTCAGATCTAACTATGAATAATCAGAAAGGATGTTCACGTCGGGTTCACCAAAATGTAAAGCGGAAAAATCGCGATCGAACCCTAGTTGCTCTCCCCTCTTCCAACTCCAAAGAGAGAGAAGGGAGATTCACTAGGGTTGATGGTTTTCACTTAGGGGAGAGACTTTACATTCAAAAGAGGGGTTGAAACCCACAAGATCCAATCCCACACAATGCAAGATTGGATGCTAAATGTGTTTCAAGGGTTAAGAAAGCAAGGCTACCCTCTTTTGTAAAGAATGTTGATAGAAGAATTAAGCTAGGAATGCATAGAAAGTGACAAAGATTCGCTTATAAACTGAGATAGGGATATAGGATGAAGCTGCGGACCTGGAATTAGCAGTAAAATGTCGATACGGCGTTGTCCTGCAAATTTGAGCAAAAGTTGACGGGACGATGGCGCCCGGCGTGCACACGGTCCTCCGAAAAATCCGCGAAACGAAGGGGGATCTGTTCGTCTCTGCACAAGGATTCCAGATCTTCAATTTCAGCCGCGTACCTACAACCTACACACAGAAAAGCGAAGACGATTGGGGGGTTAGGGATTAGGGGTTTGCCCTTAGGTCAAACCCCAGTTTTGGAATTAACCAAGAAATGAGAAATGTTGTAAATGTAATGTAAAACAAGTACTAATACCTTGTTGTAAGGATGTTTGTATCCTTATGTGCGAAGGTATAGATGTTGTTGTTTGTTGTATTGTTGTATGTTGTATGTTGTATGTAGCATGTAGTAAGTGATCTCCTCTTCAATGGTTGAATCCTTGTCTTGAATGCAACACTTAGCCTTGAATGGAGACTTGGAATGAATGCTTGAATGCTTGAATGCTTGAGTATAGTTTCCACGCTTGTACACATATGTCCTTCTTACCCAAATGGGAGAGGCAAATGTAGTTTATATACTTGTCAATTAGGGTTGATAGACTGATTTTCCCGACCTTAGGCCGACCAGGAAAGATAATTTTCCAATTTGCAAACATAAAGACCCGAAGTCCAAAAGAGACCGGGCCCAAAATAGGACCCAGGGACCAGGGCGCTGGGCGCCATGGTCCTGGGGGACCTGGGCGCTCTGGTCCCACCTCCTGGGACAGCAGGGTGCAAAGGAGGTTCAGGCCAGGGTGCAAGAAAATGCAGTTTTTGGTGTCATAATCAGGTTTCGGGGTCTCCATTCAGGTTACGTGTTGCGTCGCCATCGTGAAGACCGAAATGCAGTCGAAATTGCAAGTGTCGCAATTTTAGGACGCTACAGCTCTGAAGAAAAAGATTATCATTCAGAGAGGGAATTAATAAAGAAGTAGAATACAATCCTTATAAAACAAAATTAGAAACCCTAAAGAAACCCTAAAGGCATAATGTGTATTTAATAATTATCTAATTATTAAATACCTACAATATTATTAAATGCCTAAGTTTAGCTTAAGCGTAGAGTACAATACACCAATAATTAAATAAATAATTAATAGCTAATACATGATAACTCTAACACCCCCCCTTAAGATGAACCTAGGGAGTAGCTAAAAATAGCTAAGGACTAAAAAATGTAACAACCCAAACTACTAACCTAAGAATTTTCAAAAAAAAAAATTGTTTTTAAATTTATTTATTTAAGCATCTGTGTTTGATTCAATCACATACTCTGGGCATCTATCCAATTGGATTAGGCATTCATCCATCTGGGATGAGCATCTAACCATACGGGTTAGGCATCTGTCCATATGAGACAGGAGGTTTCATCTATCAAATATGAGATAGGCATCTACTTAAATGGGGTAGACATCTATCCAACTTGGGATAGGAGGTGCTTTGGCCAGAGACTTAGACTCATCGGGACCATTTGGGTCCTGAGTCACTCACTAAGTACTACACTCCTCTAATAGGAACGCACTGAGGTCACCGTCCTTGGGAGCAAATAAAATAACATAATGCAAGATTGAATTCTGCCTCGAAATTTGGCCTAAAGCCTCGGGAAGTCAAGCGAATCCATACGGGATTCCTTCCGAGTATGCGTTGAATTAATTTTTTTCCTTTATTACCCTTATCCTTCAATTAGGAGACGAAATCCATCTACTTTCCTTAACCAAAACCCTAGACCCCGTCCCTGAACACCTGAGTACTAGGGACAACTTCATCCCTAGATTTCCTACATAACCGTTTCGGCACAGGATCAAGGCATAAAGTATGTAGTTTTATTTAATAATCTATGATTTAATGTAAACTATTTTGGTGGGTATGGAACCCTTTCTAGGGTCAATGTCCTAGACAATTTCTTTGCGATCGCTACCCACGATGGTAGCTTTAAGCGCAGGGCTCATGGTGGCCTAATTCTTGTGGCCTAAAACAACTTGGTCCTAATTCCTACCATAAGCGTCACCCTTGACCCAATTATCAATCGTCAAAATTTCTTCGAGATTAAACCAAGTTTATACAATCATTTCACTCAATCAACCCTAAAGGGGTTTACTAAGGTTTAACTAGCGGATGTAAATTCATTTAAAGATTATCGAACCAAGGGGGATTACCCGCCCCTTGGATCTTAACTTCCAAGTGTCCCTTATTACCCCGACAATTTATAGGGGCGATGCCACAGACGCCATTGATTCATCTTTATTAGGTGTTAGGTGCAGTAATTCAACACAATGGCATTACCTGTAAGCGTGACCCAGAGGCACCATGAATACCGAATGCTGCTAGGTTTTTGTTTCCATCACCTCTTGTTTAGTTATCTAACTCAGAATTAATTTTGAATTCATGAATATCAAGAGAAGCAATAATAATGGAAATAAACTATTTCATGCTTGAACTTAGTAATTGAAAGGAGCATAAACAAATCAACTATTTGAAATAGCATTTTCTTGAAAAGAAACCATGATTAAAACTTTAAGGCTAGACTAAATTCAAGAAGTACTAATTTCTTAATACTTGTAAAAGATAACTTATGAAAAGAACATGTGAATTCACTTGTAATATATAATTATTTTGGAACATCCATTACTCTTGAGTACAACTCTTAATATTTTAAAGGTATTAGATTGATTAAGGAAAATGATTAAGTAGCGAAACTTTGGAAATGAATTTATAACTTATTTGTTGAAGGAAGAAAAAGAACTATTTAATGATAAGCTTAATAATAATTGCATCATTGTTAAATAGGCTAATTCTCTCAATTAGAGTAACATAAAAACTAATCGTTAAGCATTTTCTACAAATAATAATCCTTGCTTTAAATATGAGTCCTAATAATTGTTTGAAGAAATGTAAATCATCAAATAATAATACTTTGGAAATGAAAGTATTACTAACATGTTTGATGGAAAGCTATTGATAATAACCTATGTTTTTGCAAAAGACTCCTCTTTTCTATCAAGCTTTGCCTTCAGTAGATTTTGGTCATTTAACCAACTTTTTTTACAAACAATTGGTCCTCCCAGGAACAATGAATGGTATTAGGACAATAAGGTTCAGATGGTGGGAGAAATGGGCATATTTGTAGGCTTTCTTGAGGAGTAGTAGGTGCTTGGGATGGTTTCTCATGAGGAATAATGGGTTGAACTTGTTCATGATCGAGATTTTACAAAGGAAAATGACCTCTAAAGCTTGGAATGTCAAACTTAGAAGACTTACTTGGATATTGAACAGGCTCACCTTGCTTAAAACTTAAAAATTGTGCTTTGAAACCTCTTCTTCTATCGGCAGATTTGGAATACAAGGAGCTAATTGAGTTTAAAACTTTTGTATTTGTGCAAATAAAAGCTTATGTGCTCATCTTTTGTAGCCACTTCCCTTACAAAATCTTCTTCATGGTAACTCCTTTGTGTTTCCAACTTCTCCTCATGAAGATAGGCTTGATAAGACAACTCATATTTCTTGTGAGGATAGCCTTGATAATCCCACTCATCCTGCTACAAATTACACTATATTTCTCTCTTAACCTGCCATCCATTTTCTTGGTGAAGTCTAGTAAATTATCTTTGACCATTTTTGTAATGTCTCTAAGCTCCACATTTTTAATATTTTGAGTTTGAATTTGTAAGCAAGTATGTTGATTTAGAGCGAAATAGACTTCATGGGGTTCACTTTGAGCATATAATGGTTGCCAAGAAGGTTGAGCTAGTGTGGGTGGGAGGTAATCATATTGAGTGTGTTGATATATTGTTGTAGCAGAGTTCTCAAGGATAAAACCAATAGAATTTTCAGTCTAATATGAATAATATAAAGTCTCAAAAGTTGTGTTTTGGCTAAAATATGGCAAAGGAACATAGTTTCCTTAATGATGTGGCATACTAGGATATTGAAAAATGCTAAAAATTCATTAAAAAATTCTTTGAAAGGAGGGAAAGTTAGATTTGCTCCTTGAGAAATACAATATACTAGCACTTACATTGCTTGAACCAATAGATTTAAACTTGGAGTTACCATTACGTTTGAAGAAAAATTGCATCCAAAGTTTGATTGTATTGGGAATAATACCAAAAATATCAGTGGAGTACAAGCATTATCTATCAGTGTCCCATTGGGTGTGCCAAAAAAATTTGTCACAAAGGATTGAACCTAAGCCAAGTGTAAAACTCAGCTATCTTGTGAAACTCTAGAGAGGGTAGATTCCTTAAAAATACCTCCTAAAAATATTGCACTTGACAAGAAAAGGGATAAAAATACTACTTTTAAAATGAAAACTACTAATCTAGGAGGTGATGCATTGAAACTATGAAGTTTTAATGATGTCTTAACTCACAATCAACTTCAATCAAAAAGGTTTTGTTTGTTCACAACTCAAACTAGATCATGAAATGCATAAGTGTTTCATAAGAAGGTTTAAATTCAATGTTTCCCTGAAGGAAAATAATGCTTTCAAAACTTCAAATTACTGAAAATCAATCAAACACAACCTATAACATGCATCTAACATGAATGTTCTTGCTTTAATATTGAAAGAATGAGACAAAATTAAAGGATTCTTAAATAAACCACAAGAATCTCATTAGATCATTAATTGACAACACAAAATGAGATCAATTGAGAAGGAACCTATTGCTTCTTTAATGAAATGAAAGAAGTTTTCATATAATTTGACTTTCTATTTGTAATCTGAGTTACGATGCTGAATGATTTTGTTGATTGCAATAAGAAAAAAGAAAGAACTAGAAAAAGAAGATTACAATGAATTCTTTATAGGACTGAAGTCTCTTTTTCTAACTAAAAGGTGTATCTATTGTGAACTCCACCTTGGTTTGCATGAAGGACTACAACTCTTCTTCTACTGATGGTCTTCATCTTTGGTTTCTCCTCCAATTTGCATGATAGCTTCTTCCTTGGTTATGAAAAAGGAGAAATTATGCAAAGAAGGTCCTAAAACTGCCCCAAACTAACTACTAGTGGCTCAAAATCTATCTCTTGAATGATGTCACACCCAGGTGGGGTCTCTAATCATGCCTAAACTGTTACATTTTCCTCAAAAACTCCTCCTTTTAGTCTCAAATTTCTTCTCCTATTTTTTGCATGGTTTCTTAACTGATTGATTAACCCTCTTAGGAGATTGCATGATTATAGGGGTTTATTTGAATTGGATTTTATTTAGCCCTAATCTTTATTTGACATAGGATATCTTCAAGTAATTGAATTAACACATGTTTTATCATTTATATTCCTGACTAATGATAAACCAAATCAATATCTAAACTTGTTGCTTATGCTTGCATTTTGAAAGTACAAATAGCATTGTCTTTTTTCCTCATATATGTCCTCTATTATGATTTTGAAACCCATTCTCTACTCTGTGATCTAAAAGGGAGATACTGTCATCCTTTCTTGATTCAATTATTCCTAAGATTGATGATTGTCCTTTAGGTTTCCCTTGAACTAAAACCTTACCCTCCCACTCTCTTGTATTATGATCATCTTCATTAAATTTTCTTTCTTTTTCAAGACTCTATCTTTATACTTGCTCACTATTATTAAACATTACCATGGTAGCCTTTATCTAGATTTCATATGTTTTTACCTTATAATGCCAACCTTAGAAGAACTCTGCAATTTCCTCTTATCAATAAACTTGTCAACTTTCATCATAAGAATCATGTGTAGTGGATTTTTTATCTACTATTTTGGCACTTTTTCTTTGTGGTTGTCTCATACCATTGTCATTGTAATCAAAGGTTGTCATGGTTTCCCTTTTGTCATAAGCTTAAGCCACCATTTTTGTGGCATGAGTTTCCCTTCACTATCACTGCCATCATTAAATCTCATTTTCAAATGAGTGCGTGACTTTCATTAAATTTAACAAAGGGCATGGTTGTCTTATATATTTGTCTTTTTTACTCATTCATTCAACCTTTTGTCAACCTTACATGACTTCCTTAGGACTACTCTTTCAAATCAAAGTTTCGTTTTGTATTGTTAGGGTCTCTACACTTTAAAGGTTCATGTCTATCTATTGTAGAGGTTGCAAGAACATGTTCATACTTTTGAAACATAGAATCTCATTTTCAATCATCTTGATCTTGGTCACCTTCAAAAGTTATTACCTTCTAATTGTTCTAATAGAGGAAGTATCACTTCCATGTTTGGTACCAATGACATTGTCAAAAGTAAAATGAGGACTATCATCTCTTTTGTGCTTCTAATGGACTATCCCAAAGCCTGTCACACAATCTCAAACACTGCATTTTTAATGATTGTTCTCCTTGAACTATTCTATGACACTCAATGCATACCCTCTGGACTCTAGAATAGAATGGAAACATTACATTTGACTATCATTTGATTGTTGACATGATATTTCTATGTTGTCCTTTTTTTCAACCACTATTGTAGTCTATTTATCACACTATTAAGATTTTTGTATCATTTCACACACACCTCATGGAAATTTGACTAGTTTCAAAGCCCTTATGGACTTGCATTTACCCTTAATCTTTGGTTTAACATGCTAGCTATTATTTCCTTGAAATCCATTCATGCTTCTAAAACTTCCTTTTAGCTCTCAAAAATATTAAGTTGTACGTTAACAATTGGCAATAAAAAGCACTACACATAGGAGTTTACAAGTACCCTCACATGCCATTGAAATTGAGGGAATTAGTCATGTACTCTGCCTCCAAGGGTTGTTATGAAACAAGAGACATTTATGACTGTAGACTTATTCTTTGACTATCATATCCATCCTTTCAACTATGAAGTTGTCTTTTCATTGTATGTAGGTCTTCTAACATGCAAAATACTTTTTTGTGACTCTTTGTGACTGTGACAATCATGAATCCTCTTAATAAACAAGTTTAAGATATATACTTTATTGTGACAATATCTCATTAGTTTCTTCATCTCAGATGGCTACCTAACAACTCTTTGACTATAATGTGACACATTCTTGGGGTTTGTATGAGGACTTTGACCTATGTTTACAACATTTATAGACTATTTTGATACCATTATTTGCTTAATTTTCACTTTTACAAATGGATCTCGATTAATCATGAATCACAATGTCACAATACTTAAGCCTTGTCATGTAATGCATTAAGCAACACTCTTTGACATATTTATATTGTAACAAATTGTCCACCATTGTCTAATCTTGCTTGACTGCTTTGAAAATTTGCAGTGTGTTGTGTTCCTAACATGTAAGTTGACTCTCTTTTCACCCCATTTATTATATTAATTTTTTATTATAATAGATATCATAGATTTATTTCCATCCATATTTTCTTCCTAATCCTCCTTTCTTTCAATTAATTTTTTTATTTTCTTTTATTTTGTTTTTCTTTTACATATTTTTTTGGCCTTCTATAAGACCTTTGTATTATCAATTTATAAAATTAATATTTAAATTTTATATATCACATTCAAATTGTGACAAAAAAAATTGTTAATATTATTTTATTAATACATACTAATTTAACTAACCAAATATTTGATTTTGTTAAAATAATAAATAAAAAATACTGAAATAAGTAAAAAAATAAATGAAAAATTAAATTTTAAGCCCGTTTTCCAAAACTTACCTCTAATAATAAATACCAAAACAGATATAATTATCAAATTTTAAAAAAATTTAAAAACCTCTACTAAATAATAATAACACGTATCAACCTAAGATCCAATAATTAAAATCACTAGACAAAATTAACTCAATGACAATCCTTTCAATCAATGCTTTACAAAAGGTGGCAATCTCCAATTTAACTAACTAACTACTCTATTTAGTTAAACTAAAAAAAATTGTTAATATTATTTTATTAATACATATTAATTTAACTAACCAAATATTTGATTTAGCTAAAATAATAAATAAAAAATACTGAAATAAGTAAAAAATAAATGAAAAATTAAATTTTAAGCCCGTTTTCCAAAACTTACCTCTAATAATAAATACCAAAACAGATATAATTATCAAATTTTAAAAAAATAAACACCTCTACTAAATAATAATAACACGTATCAACCTAAGATCCAATAATTAAAATCACTAGACAAAATTAACTCAATGACAATCCTTTCAATCAATGCTTTACAAAAGGTGGCAATCTCCAATTTAACTAACTAACTACTCTATTTAGTTAAACTAACAATAATTTAAAATAGAACTTAAATAAGGGCTAAAAATAAATGAAAAAATAACATTAACTAAACCCGTTATTTCCAATAATAAATACTAAAGTAGGTATAATTATCAAAAATATACACCTCTATCAGATAATAATGACACGTGTCAAGCTAAAGGTATAATTATAAAAAATATACACCTCTATCAGATAACAATGACACGTGTCAAGCTAGCATCCAATGATCGAAATCACGAGACAAAAATTAAGTCAATGAGTATCCTTTCCATCAATGCTTTAGAAAAGGTGGCGATCTCCATTTCACATATTCTTAACGGCTCTATTTTCTATGGACAGCAAATGCTACGCCAAAGGCAAAGGCAAAGGGATTGACATAATTTTAGGTAGTTGACTTACGTAAATCATTCTAGATGGTTTTTGCATGCAATTAACTCCACGTGGCTCATCTTCACACTGGATGTCTAATATAAAGGCCACTTGGAAGCTCTATACATATGTATAATTCAACACGAAAGAATGGCTTCTTATGCAGTTTGTTGCAGGTTTTTAGCTTTCATTTGCCTACATTTTCTGGTGTTTGTGTGTGTGAGTGAGGGAGCAGCAGAGTTGAAGCACAAGCACAAGCACAAGCACAGACAGAATGGAGGATACCGTCCTGGGCCAGTTCAGGCTACAGAGATAGATTTGCTTGAGTTTCCTCTGAATTTGGAATACTTGGAGGCAGAGTTTTTCCTGTTTGGAGCCTTTGGATATGGCCTAGATCAGGTTGCTCCTGAGCTGGTTAGTGGAGGGCCTCCTCCCACTGGGGCTGTCAAGGCTCATCTTGATCCCCTGGTGCAAGATGTCATTAAACAATTTGCTTACCAGGAAGTTGGTCATCTCAGGTAATGTCATAGTTGTTGAATGTGGTGGATTTCAATAAACTTATCATGTTTTTTAGTGCTGTGAGAGTTGGTTTGATGTAATGGGTTTCTCTGTAGTGAGGTTTGAGTTAAGAGTTTCAAATGGCAGACAATGTGTCAGATGGTTGTTTCTCTGTAGTGAGGATTAAGAGTTCAAATAACAGACAATGTATCGGATCGGTTGTTTCTCTGTAGTGAGGTTTTAGTTAAGAGATCTAAATAATATGCAATGTATCAGGCTGTTTGTTTCTCTGTAGTGAGGTTTGAGGTAGGAGTTTTAAATAAGAGACAATGTATTAGACTGTTTGTTTCTCTGTAATGAGGTTAGAGTTAAGAGTGTTAAATAACAGACAATGTATCAGGCTGTTTGTTTCTCTGTAGTGAGATATGAGTTAAGAGATCCAAATAAGAGATAATGTATCAGGCTGTTTGTTTGTCTGTAATGAGGTTTGAGTTAAGAGTTCCAAATAATAGACAATGTATCGGCCTGTTTGTTTCTCTCTAGTGAGATTTGAGTTAAGAGATCTAAATAAGAGATAATGTATCAGGCTGTTTGTTTCTCTGTAATGAGGTTTGAGGTAAGAGTTCCAAATAACAGACAATCTATCAGGCTGTTTCTCCCTCTGTAGTAAGTTTTGGGTCGGTTCCAAATAACAGACAATGTATCAGGCTGTTTGTTTCTCTGTAGTGAGATTTAAGATTTCCAAATAACAGAATGTAGCAGGCTGTTTATGTTTAGGTTCCTTCAAATGGAAGAGGCGGATCAGAATTATAAGAGAGTTAGTGAAACTGCAATTGCCCTTTATAATCTGGGGGTTTCATGGATTTCAGGAGATAATGCAAATTTTAGTTAAATGAAACTATATTCCAATATCATAAAAATAGATTGCTTTTCAAGGCATCTGAAAAATTTCAGATGCATGTGGAACAAAAACTCCGAAAATCTCTGATGCAAAAATTAGGAGGCTCCAAGTTAAGTATTCAGTTGAGTATGTAGCATTTTTTCTTCATTTCATGGACATGTTTTTTTCATTATTTTAGGTCCTCAAGTCCATGGCAAAGTTAGCCTGTGGTTCCGTGGAGTGAACTATTTTTTGACTTCAGAAATTGGGAAGTATAATTAATAAGTTTTAAATGAAAAATTATAGGAATATCATGTTGTTAGAAGAAACTTTTAGTTCTTTCTTGATAGTGTCATTTTGAGTTTTTTTTCAATTTTCTAATGCCATAACTACTTTTTTTATTATTATATGTAATTCTCGATATAAAAATAGTAACCTAAGATCTTTGCATGTAACTGCTGTTTTTCAACTATATGGAATTTGTGGTATTTTTCTATTAGCTTGACCTAATTCTTTGTTTATTGGCCTCCCTGAAGCTATCAGCAACATTCGAGTTAAAAAGCTTTATATTAGTGTGCTTATCAATGGCCTAATCTGACCCATTGTTATGATTAGCTTTTCAATGACCTGACATGACCTCACCCATTGTTGTTATTAATCATTGAACTGTGATTTAAAACGTTTCTTCAAAAACAAACATAGCTGATTGCAAAAGCACTGTTAATATTGGCCTGAATTTTTTATTTACTGTTCTCCTCATCATCAACTGCGATGTGATCCTAAATGTTGAAATGTTGATTAAAAACATACAGCTAATTTCAGAAGCATTGTTATTATTGGCATTTCCTTATTTAAGTAGCTTAGACTGATAACTATCTTTATCAAATCACTCTTTTCTCTTCCTGATAATGGATCCTTGACTATGAACTCACACAGTTGATTTCCTCTTCTCTTCTTGATGGTGCATGATCCCAAAACATGCACAGATGATTAGAAAACTAATGCCAATCTTATTTATTTTCAAATGTTCATGCAATTTGACTTTTCAAACGGATATGCAGGGCTATAAAGGCAACAGTAAAGGGTTTTCCGAGACCCCATCTGGATCTGAGTGCCCAACAATTCGCCAAAGTCTTCGACACTGCATTCAATACCAAATTGAATCCTCCATTTGATCCCTATGCCAACAGTGTCAATTATCTGCTCGCAAGCTACGTTATTCCCTACGTTGGTCTCACAGGCTATGTGGGCGCCAATGCCTATCTCCGCTCCAAATCTGCAAAGCGAGTAAGAACCCACTGTCAAAATTTCAGCTCCTACTAATTTTTTTTATGAATCTCACAACTGGTTATTTTTAACCCTAAAAAACCTAACTTTGATATGCACCCAATGTCAAAACCTTAAAAAACCCTAACTTTGATATGCATTTGCACGCAGCTCCTGGCAGGTCTTCTGGGCGTAGAGTCAGGGCAAGATGCTGTGATTCGAACCCTGCTCTACAGAATCAAGGACGAGAAGGTGGCTCCATATAAATACACAGTGGCTGAATTCACAGACAGACTTTCTACTCTGAGAAATCAGCTTGGGTATACCCGAACAGTGGATGAAGGGCTGGTTGTGAAAAAATCACTGGGAGCAGAAGGAAAGGTGAAGGGCAACATTCTTGCAGGGGATAAGTACTCTGTGGCCTATGGCAGAAACCCTGCTCAGATTCTGAGGATTGTTTACTCTTCTGGTAATGAGTCAATTCCTGGTGGAATATTTCCTCATGGTGGTGGGGGAAACATCGCTAAAGGCTTTCTCAGTCGCCTCACTCCCCATCATGATTTGATTGATTGATTATCATTCATCACCTGTCTCTGTTTTCTTTGTTCTCCTGTCAAAATCGGATGCAAAAATAATGGTCTGTTTGCAGACCATGTGCATACTCTTTTCTGAAAAGCTTGGAAATAAATTATTTTATTTTGGTTATGATGTGGAATTGGCGAATGGCGAGTATCTATTGTAATATACTATGAATTGCAACAAGCATATTTTATTTTTAAAGAAATAATATGTTCAAAATAATAATTGTATATCTATGCATAATTATTAAAAAAACTTCCTATTTTATTTTTAATGAGATTTTTTTTTTTAAAAACATATATATGAGTACCTAATATTATTTTTATTTTTATTATTATTGAAATAATATAAGTACCTAATTGTATATCCATGCATAATTAAGAAACCCTTCATATATTTTATTTTTATTGAAAAATATTATATATAAAACATATATTTGTTGAAGTTCTAGATGATGTTCCTTTTATAAGCCACATTCCTATGCTAAATTCACTTTCTTTATAATTTGTACTATGTACTATGTGCTTTTAAGTCCTAATCTTTAATGCCATGTAAAATTAATGTATTATATCCATAACCAAATAATAATACAAGAATAAAAAGGAAATATATAGAGTATAATGGAAAATAAAACCCAACACTAAACAATAGAAAATAGAAAAATAGAAAATCGAATTGCTTTGAATTTTAACCCTATACCAAATCGATCCCTAATCTGAATACTAGAAACCAATTGAACCATATTGAATCATATCTCTTAACACTTAACCAAACCCAACACTATCCCTAAAAACAATTGAATTGTAACCCTTAAAATCCTAATTTAATTTCAAGTAAACCAAATCTCACTCTAACTTTAACACTAAATCAAATAAAACCCTAACCAAAATACATTGTAATCTTAAATCAAATTAAACACTAACCCTAAATTAAACTAAACTCAACTCAAATCATAAACTAAATAAAACCCTAACCCTATTCCAGATTTAACTCTACCCTTAATATTTAAATAAAATACATTGTAATCTTAGATCAAATTAAACACTAACCCTAAACTAAACTAAACTCAACTCAAATCATAAACTAACTTAAATCTAAATCCTAAACCAAATCTCACTCTTAACTTTAACACTAAATCAAATCTAATCTAACCTTAATCCTAATTGTAATTATGCTTACCCTAACCCTAACTTTGATATAAACCCTAAACATAATTGTAACCATATTAGTAAACCCTAACCCTAGCCATAAACTTAACCCTAACACTAAACCCCGACCCTAATCCTAACCCTAACAATAATCTTAAATCATAACCCTAATCATAATCCTAAACTTAACCCAAATCCTAACCTTGATGCTAACACTAACCATGATATAAACCATAATCATTGTCATAACTAACACTAAACCCTAATCCTAATCATAACCCTAACCCTTACCATAACACTAATCATAATCTTAAATCCTAGCCCTAACCCTAACCATAATCCAAAACGACTGTCACTAACATTTAATCTTAAATTTTAATTTAATCTATATAAAATACATTGCCTCGGTATATTATATAGAGATTAAATTAAAATTTAAGATATATATGCTAGTGGATACAATTTGAAAAAAAACATCTTTGGAAGAAAATGTCTCTATTTATTTCTAATATATAGAATATATAACTCAATACTATAATACTTTTATAATATTATATAAAGTATATTCCAATATTTATATGTGGATGGGAGGAAAATTCCTCTTTTTACTTTAAGGGTTCATTGAGTTAAAATTACATATATTATCCAATAGTATTTAAATTTTAAGTTAATATATAATCCAATACTATTATACAATTTTAAAGAAGATAAATTTGAATGAATGAATGGATAAATACAAATTGATAAAAAATAGGAGGAAGTACCTCTATTTACTTTATATTAATAATTGAATCTATTATCATGTATATAAAATTTAAGTTACATATAATTTTATATTATTATATGTTAGAGAATTTTAATCTTATACTATTATACAATTGTAAAGAAGATTTTTTTTTTCTTTAGTGGACAAAGAAAAACAAAGTTTGGTTAGTGTTAATTAGATGATAATGAATTTGGTGTTAACTATGATATAAGATGTGAATTGTTTTTAATTTCATTGTCTCACCCACCCACACACACATACATATATACATACGTATGTATGCATGCATGTAACACACACACACACACACACACACACACACACACACACACACATGTATGTACATGTGTGTAGAGAGAGTGGGATAGAGGGAGAGAAAGCTTATGTGCAAATAAATGCCACAATAGAATAATATAATTTGCATCAACTATAGATTTTTTCAAAATGGCATTAATTAAAATGTTGTAGATTTATGTGGGTTACAATGACATTCATGAATATACAAAAGTACGTCCATTGGCTTAATATGCAAAAAAAAAAAATTAAAAATCATAAGTGGGTGGGACAAACAACTCAATGTACATGTCTTTAACAATTCCTTAGAAACAATAGTAGAAAACACCCCATCGAGATTCTAGAAGGATTGCACCAATACAAACTGGATCATGACTATCTTTTTGTGGTTGTGAACTACTCTAATAAAAATGAGTGTGTTAGTTCCTTATACAAAGATACATCAAGCACGTGAAGTTGTTGAACTATTTTTTTCTAATGTGTGGATTTACTTTCATTTGTTATGTTCTATTATTTTATAAAGAAGCAACTTTTTTGTGGGAACTTTTTAGAATAAATTGTGGGGAATATAGATATTAAATTGAAGAGGCCGACAACTTTATATCAACAAAGCGACTAGAAAATTAAGATGGTAAATAGATCCTTGAAAATATTGATATCCACCAAAATATAGGCAAAAGTAGACTGACTAATGTCAGACATGATTGAGTGTACTTTTAGAAATCTCACCCAATATCCTCAAAAGTAGGAATCTTCCAAGAAATAGAGGAGGAGATTAAGCAATCTCACCCAATATGGCATAATATTGGAAGGTTTCGTCATGAGATTCAAAGAAAGAAACCATAGCGTGAGAATGCTAATCGTATATCCACAATTTGACCATTCGATATCAATTCCACGAACATGAAAAGTTGTAATAAGGAAACCTCTAACACAAAAAAAGGCTTGATTGCACAATAAGTGGCAAGCATCTAAGAATCCATAACCCATTTATGTAAGTATGGAAAAGAAGGCCAAAACTAATTAAATCTATGGAACAAAAAGCATAAAGCATCAGTTTCATGAAATATATTGCCAAATACAAACTCACACAAGGCAAACGTTGCCAATCTTTACAAGAGATTAATCAAGAAAAACTAATTAAATCTATGGATCAAAGAACATAAAGCATCAGTTTCTTGAAATATATTGGCAAATACAAACTCACACAAGGCAAACATTATCAATCTTTACATGAGATTGATCAGGAAAAACTAATTAAATCTATGGATCAAAGAGCATAAAGCATCACTAGTTTCTTGAAATATATTGTCAAATACAAACTCACACAAGGCAAAAGTTACCAATCTTTACAAGAGATTGATTAGGAAAAACTAATTAAATCTATGGATCAAAGAGCATAAAGCATCAGTTGCTTGAAATATATTGGCAAATACAGACTCACACAAGGCAAACATTACCAATCTTTACAAGAGATTGATCAGGTAATACTAATTAAATCAATGGATCGAAGAGCATAAAACATCACTAGTTTCTTGAAATATATTGCCAAATACACTCACACAAGGCAAACGCTACCAATCTTTACAAGAGATTGATAAGGAAAAGCTAATTAAATCTATGGATCAAAGAGCATAAAGCATCAGTTAATTGAAATATATTGCCAAATAAAGACTCACACAAGGCAAACGTTATCAATCTTTAAAAGAGATTGATCAGGAAAAACTAATTAAATCTATGGATCAAAGAGCAGAAATCATTACTAGTTTCTTGAAATATATTGGCAAATACAGACTCACACAAGGCAAACGCTACCAACCTTTACAAGAGATTGATCAAGAAAAACTAATTAAATCAATGGATAAAAGAGCATAAAGCATCAATTTCTTGAAATATATTGGCAAATACAAACTCACACAACAAAAACGTTACCAATCTTTACAAGAGATTGATCAAGAAAAACTAATTAAAATTATGGACCAAAGAGCATAGAGCATCACTAATTTCATGAAATATATTGGCATATACAGACTCACACAAGGAAAACATTACCAATCTTTACAAGAGATTGATCAGGAAAAACTAATTAAATCAATAGATCAAAGAGCATAAAGCATAAATTTTTTGAAATATATTGGCAAATATAGACTCACACAAGGAAAACGTTACCAATATTTACAAAAGATTGATCATGAAAATTTAATTAAATCTATGGATCAAAGAGCATAAAGCATCACTAGTTTCTTGAAATGTATTTGCAAATACAGACTCACACAAGGCAAATATTACCAATCTTTACAAGATAATGATCAGAAAAAACTAATTGAATCTATGGATCAAAGAGCATAAAGCATCATTTTCTTGAAATATATTGGCAAATATAGACTCACAAGGAAAGCATTACCGATCTTTACAAGAGATTGATCAGGAAAAACTAATTAAATCTATGGCTCAAAGACAATAAAGCATCACTAGTTTCTTGAAATATATTGGCAAATATAGACTCACACAAGGCAAATGTTGCCAATCTTTGCAAAAGATTGATAAGGAAAAACTAAATAAATATGTGGATCAAAGAACATAAAGCATCACTAGTTTCTTGAAATATATTGGCAAATACAGACTCACACAAGGCAAATGTTACTAATGTTTACAAGAGATTGATCAAGTCAAACTAATTAAATCTCTGGATCAAAGAGCATAAAGCATCTCTAGTTTTTTGAAATATATTGCCAAATACAATCTCACACAAGGCAAACATTGTCAATCTTTACAAGAGATTGATCAAGAAAAACTAATTAAATCTATGGATCAAAGAGCATAAAGCATCAGTTTCTTGAAATATATTGACAAATACAGACTCACACAAGGCTTGAACATTACCAATCTTTACAAGAGATTGATTGGGAAAAACTAATTAAATCTATGTATCAAATAACATAAAGCATCACTAGTTTCCTGAAATATATTGGCAAACACAGACTCACAAAAGGCAAACGTTGTCAATCTTTACAAAAGATTGATCAAGAAAAACTAATTAAATCTATGGATCAAAGAGAATAAAGCATCACTAGTTTCTTGAAATATATTGCAAAAATACAAACTCACACAAGGCAAATGTTACCAATCTTTACAAGAGATTGATCATGAAAAACTAATTAAATCTATGGATCAAAGAGCATAAAGCATCAATTTATTGAAATATATTGGTAAATATAGACTCACACAAGGCAAATGTTACCCATCTTTACAAGAGATTGAACAGGAAAAACTAATTAAATCTATGGATCAAAGAGAACAAAGCATCAATTTCTTGAAATATATTGGCAAATACATACTCACACAAGGCAAACGTTACCAATATTTACTTGAGATTGATCAAGAAAAGCTAATTAAATCTATGGATCAAAGAGCATAGAGCATCACTAGTTTCTTGAAATATATTGGCAAATACAGAGTCACACAAGGCAAATGTTACAAATTTTTACAAGAGATTGATCAGGATAAACTAATTAAATATATGGATCAAAGAAAGTGTCAGTTTCTTGAAATATATTGGCAAATACAAACTCACACAAGACAAAAAAAAAATTATTACGGCAAAAATAGGTTTTGAAGGGACCCAAAACCCTTTACAAAGAGGTTACAAAAGATATATCAAATAAGCCTATCTAAACAGAACAAACCTAACAAAAATAGGATCGAGAGAAAACTAAAAAAAAACAAAAAAAGACACCTAGTCCACACAATAGCAAAAAGACATCAATACAGTCCAGCAGAGAGAACAGTAGCACCAGTCAAGGACTAGACCAGGTTCTTCAAAGTATCAGTAGCTTCATCTTCAAGATGCTGCATTTTGTGAGTAGCATCCTTCAAGTCCTTTATGTCATGTGGCAGATTTATAGTCTTCTTCTTTGCACTAGCCCTCCTACGCTTTCTTGGTCCTAAGTCTTCAATAGCCAAATCTTTTTCCAAATCAACAATAGCCCTATCCATGTGAAGTTTCTCCAGCTTTGCCACCGTTGTCGCCATGCCCTCCATTGAAGCTTTGAGAACTTTGTGATTGTGCTCCATAATATTGCAAAGGGCAGTCTCGTATTTACTAATCCTAAGCTCAGCATCCCCAAATTTCTTCTCGTACATATCATTCATCTTTTGAATTGCATCCATAATTTTAGACAAACAATCCGCTAGGACTTTCTTCTCATTCTTAGTCCATAGAGCCCCAAAATAAGTCCCTTCAGGCATCACCTTAGCACCACTTGGGGGCAAGGAGTCAGTCACAACCTGCATCACATCCCCTATTATCTCCTTAGGCTTAAAATCCTCCATCTTTGACGAGAGAGAACATTGTTTGAGGTTGATGCTTTTAATTTCAAAAAAGACCCATCTAAAGAGTTTGAAGAGGTCCACAGACTTACTCTTAGCAGTCTCCAAAACCTTGAATGAAATCTCTTATTTTAGGTGGATGTCATAAGAGGCAAAGTCCACCGACTCTTGGGAATTCTCCTCCTCCTCATGATGAGAGAGAGAGACTTCTTTGAATCGAGAGGGGAAGCAGGGGCCTCCTATTCCTGTGAACTCTTAGAAATCACAAGGGGAGCCTATTTCCCTTTCCCCTTGGCTTTCTTAACAGATTTCTCTCCACTGGGCGAGAGGGACTCAATACCCTTACTGGTACCAACGATAGCTAACTTCAGCCCCTTTTTAAGCTTTTTGTTGGGGGGAGGGGAATCTTCTTCCTCGTTCTCTATTTCTCAACCCTCACTCTTAGATCCCCCATTATCCTCCCCATCTTTCTCAAAAATTGAGTAAGCCCTCTCAAGGTAAACAGAAGCCCTAACCTTAATATGTTTGTAGATAAGCACACTTAAGCCTTGGTGAAATACAGGGTTACTGAGAGGATTCTCTCTATGGTCCACAATGCTAGCACTTAGAGAAGAAAGCTAATAGAAAGGAAAGGAAATCTTCAAATTATGCCTGAAGTGATTTAACAACACAAAGTGATAACCATAAATCTTAGTATACCTACCATCCAATGTTAAGAACTCCATGATGGCTTTGAGAAATTCTCTCCAAATGGGCTTGATCTGCATCGGCTCAAAGTTATGTTGGTATTATGATTGTCATTGATGTCAACTAGTATGGAATGGTCATGGGTGAGTACATAGTGGTGACCGGTATGAGTGAAGTAAGTAATGATGTTAACCAGTATGAAGGATGGAGTGTGTAAGAAGACATAAAAGGTATGTTATCGTTAAATGGATTTAGTGGATGGACCAACATGTTTGATGGAAGGCCAAATTGATCCACCGAGAGAGAAGAGGTCAGCAGGTATGAGTGTCCACCGGTGAAGTTAGGTTATACCGGTAAGGTATGTTGAATCGATAGTAAGTCTTGGTCGGTGAAGGATGTCAAACCAACTTTGTGGTCTGAATAAAGATGGATGTTGACAAGGATGACAGGTGGACACCAAGTAGCGAGCACGTAGAGGTCAATGAACTATCCATCAACATAGTTGTCTAACGAGCAGGTCGACATTAATGAAGAACCCGCAAATCATTGGATGATGGCAGGATGTTTCGACTCGAGGAAGACAGAGTGGCAAGGTAATTGAACTAACCTTGCAAGACGATCTGATCCTTGTACTCCTTGGTTGAAGGAAATAGTTGAGCCATTAAAGGTGATTGATAAAGCAATGCCGAAAAGCATGTTGTAGGTATCCAAAAGTAGAAAATGCACATTGAAAGGCAAAGAGATGGCGACATTGTTTGATGTGATGCAAATCACCATTCCAGAAAAGAAGATCTGATACGGGTTGAGTTGGTGAAGGAAAACCCACGCCAGCGTTTGAATGGTGCTTTTGGTGGGAAGCCTCACACATAACTATGTGAACTCGAGACTGAGATGGATGGATGCTAGATGCGAGTTGTGAGAGAGAAGAGAGCTTGAGAAAGAAAAGAGACTATTTGTTTGAGAGTTCCTTTACAGAGAGTCAGAGTGTGGAGTTAGTAGGCTGAACCGGTGTGAGGCTCTAACAAACAGAGACAAAGCAACCAGTAAACTTTTATAGTCTTAATAGTCAAGCATACTGGTAAGAAGTGAATGGTAGGAAAGCATCCAAGTGTGACACTGTGAAGTGTGAGGTTTAGAAAAAGAGAAGAAAGGTTATAAGTAACTAGTAAGTGATCAGAGAGAGAAATATGATAACTAACAATGGAAGAACCAGTGAAGATGAGGAGGTTGATAACTGACAGACGTCAGTTGATCAGGTGTTGTAGAACTCATTGGCAACTAGGTGCTATCATTGCATTAAAATTATATTTCATTATATTACACTGAGTTGGTGCTTGGTGCAGGGGTTGGTGCTCCTTGGGTTGGTGCCCTAAATCATTGTAACTTGTTTCATTTTGAGATTGGATTCGAGCAGTAGACTCTAGCAGCATTTCTCATAGAGGTTTTTCCCATATTTGGTTTTCCTCATACATCTGGTGTTGTGGGTTATGCATTTGTGTGTTTGCCTCTTTTGATATCCTCTCATATCTTACCGGTTTGATTGCTTAGTGTTTAGGTTGTTAACCGGTACTCAAAGCTTGGTTTAAAAAGAAGAGATTTTAGGAACCACTGATTCACCCCCCTCTCAGTAGTACATTATGTTCAAGAATTAGTATCAGATCCTAGGTTCCCAGTTGAATAAATCTTTCTCTAGCTTGGGTAGATTCTGGTCAAAGACCACAATGTCAAGAAATGAGTTTGCCTCCTCAAAAGCCCCCATGTTTGATGGATCTAACTATGCCTTCTGGAGAAAAAGAATGGAGACCTATATTTCTTCTCTTGGTTTTGATGTGTGGATGTCTGTCAAGAATGGTTATAATAACCCTAGTGTGCCTCCCAATGATGTGAATGCTAAGAAGGAGTATGAGAATAATGCAAAGGCTAAACATGCTATTCTAAGAGGGTTGTCAGATAATGAGTTTGTCAAGGTCATGCACTATGCATCCACCAAGGAGACTTGGGATAAACTGCAAAGATTGTTTGAAGGAGATGCCAAAGTCAAAGAGGCCAAGCTGCAATCACTAAGAGGTTAGATTGAAGGCTTGAAGATGAAAGATGAAGAAAAGATTGTAGATTACCTTCACAAAGTAGATGAAACTGCGAACACCATCAAAGGACTTGGAGAGGAAATTGCTGATGAGATTATTGTCAAAAAGGTACTTAGATCTCTCACATCTAAGTATGATACTAAGGTTTCTGCCATTGAGGAAGCCAAGGATCTAAAAACCTTCACAATGGATGAGCTATTTGGCTCTCTAACTGCCTATGAAATGAGGACAACCAGTGAAGTATCTTCAAGGAAAGAGGCAGCTTTCAACGCCATCAAAAAGGGCAAGGAAGAGGTTGCTCAAAAAGGATCTAGTTAAGACTCGGATGAAGAGGTAGCAAACTTTGTCAGAAAGCTCAAGAGAGGATACGGTAAGTATAAAGGAAAGTTACCACTCAAATGCTTCAACTGTGGTAAATTTGGACACTTTTCTATAAAAGGTCCTTATAATGAAACCGATGGAGATGAGCAAAGAAGTTTTGGCAAATTTGTTGGTAAAGACAAAGATTGGAAATTCTACCGACAAAGAAGAAAAAGCTACCAGAAGAAAAATAGCCTATATACCATTGAAGATGATACACAGACGAAGAAAGTACATCAGAAGATGACAACCATGAAGATGAAAGAGAAGCTAATCTCTTTATGGCACTAGATGAACCGATTGGTGAAGATGAGGAAGAAGAAGATATTGAAGCTAAAGTGGATCTTGAAGGTGACCTTATAGGTGCTCTTGAGGAGTTAAGTAAGACAAGAAGAGAACTCAAGAAGGTCAAGCTTGTTGGCATTATGTGAACCAGCATGAAGACATAATGATATTGTATGTTGTCATTGATGTCAATTGGTGACATGGTGTGAACTGGCACATGTGATAGGTGAAAAGAGAGAGGAACCAGCATGTGACAGGTGAAAAGAGAGAGGAACCGGCATATGTATGAACCGGTTTATATGCCAAAGTGAAGTAGTATATTTGTTCAAGGTGAACCGACATGTCAAGGTGAACCAGCATGTAGTTATGGGAACTAGCACATGGAAGCATTGTATGACTACCGGTTGGTAGGTAGTTTCCACTTCAGGATTTCCGGTTGGAGTACCTCAAGTCTGTGTGACTCAATCGGTGATCTTTATGTGATGAAGTTAGCAATATAATGGAGGACAGATCATGTTGCCACATAAGCTCTGTGTGCGTGAAGGATCTTGCATGAAGATGACTATTCCTATCCACCTTGGGAATGTGCGAAGTATGTCAAACGATGATAACGTGTGATGGGTTATCAGCCGCCATGGAATCGGTGGAAAATGGACGATGGAGAATGTCTTGAGATCGATTCAAGATTGTTTCATTTAATGTAGTATGATTCAACGGTCAAGATCAAACCACTTGAATTGCTTAACCTAACAGGTTTAGGGTTTAGGGTTTTTGCTACCAACCTGTATGTTTCCTATAATGTCGATGTTGTGTTTCTTTCTAAGGTTGTTGGCAAAAGTTGTGAATGTGTATCTAAGGGAAGTGATATGTGACTCTTGCTAGACCAAAGGAGAGAAGAGATACCTGCAAAGTAAATGTGCAGAAGGAGAAGAGGAGCCTAAACGGATCTGCATTGGCATTAAGTGTTGTTATCAAATCATTGTAATTCGTGTTGATCTCTAACCACTTCAATAGTTGTAAAATCCCCTAACAGGGTAGCCTTAACTGACTTGTTGCAAAATCCCCTAACAGGGTGGTCTTAACAGGCTTGATTCAAATCCCTTAACCAGGTAACTCGAGGTTAATGAGTTCTGAGAAGCTATAGAGCTTAGGAGATCCTTTCAGCTATTGAGTTCTTGAAATCCTCTAACAAGGTGACCCTACCGAGTTTAACCCTTAACCAGGTATTATAGCTATCCCTTAACCGGGTGATCCCTAACAGGATTGGTTCCTAGCAGAACCTATTGTAATGTCCTTAACTAGACAAGGCTCCTAACAGAGCGGACTTCTAAAGAGTTCAAAAAGCAACTTGTGGGTATTCATCCCCACTGTGGTTTTTCCCAATTGGGTTTCCACGTGAAAAATATGTGTGTCATGTGAAATGCTTTTGTCTTGTGATGCTTTGTTTTACCTGCTAAGCATATGAAGGTTCTATGTTTTATGCCTATCTATAAAACATATTGAACTCAATGTTGTGAAGATCTAATGATTAAGTTTACCTGTTTATGCATGAGAATATAATGATACTGTAGTTTTGAGTTAAATGAAACGCTAATTGTACAACCAGTCAATGCTTCTTTTAGACACTCTTGGCTTTACCAGTTGCAGTCTGTGTTGATTAAGTATTCCTATTTGCCAGTCGTTTGGAGTATTTGCTGTCAAACCGATCTTGGACTGTATTTATGTTTGTACTGATTCACCGCCCCCTCTCAGTATTGGTTTGGTACTAGTGATTCATCATTGAGTTATCAATTGGTATCAGAGCCCTCCAGGTCCTCTGTGTTGTAAGCTTAACCGCTTGAGGAAAAGATCCTAGTCAAATGATGAAGAGGGAAGGTCCAAAGTTTAACAGGGAAAATTTCGGTATATGGAAAGATAGGATGAAGATATTCATCAAAAGCATGGGTGTTCAACATTGGAGTTATGTTGAAAATGTATATGTTGTTCCTACCGGTACTCTCATCAATGACCAAAAGAGAGAGATACAAGAAAATGGGCGATTCATGGAAGCCCTCATCAGTAGTCTATCTGACATTGAGTTTATTGATGTTCAGGATAGGGCAAATCCCAAAGAGGTATGGGATGCTCTTGAAAATATCTATGGTGGTGATGAGCATGTAAAATAGGCTAAGGAAGAAAGCTTGAGAGGGAAGTTTGAAGACATGCGGATGGTGGAAGGAGGGACCATTCAGCAGTATGGAATAAGAATCAAAACAGTTGTTGGAGAAATCAAGAGTGTGGGTGGTAAAATAGAAGATTCCACTGTGGTAAGCAAAGTTCTGAGATCCCTGTTGCCGGTCTATGCAATAAGGGTTGCTGCTATTCAAGAGCTGAGATCAATAGACAAGTCTAAGGTGTTCTTGGACTCCATCATAGCCAAGTTGACAACCTATGAGCTAAATAGTTTTGATGGCAGTGTTCAAAAGACAGAATCAGCTTTTAAAGCCTCTGTTATACCATCCAGAAAAGGAAAAGAGGCTAGCACTAGTGGGGAACCTAATCAGAGCAGAGAAATGAATGATGAAGAGTTTCTGATGGAATTTGAAGCACTTCTTGCTAGGAAATTCTCAAAAGAAACTGGTAAATACAAAGGTAAGCTACCTTTGAATTTTTTTCTTGTAACCGGATAGGACATATTGCTATGAATTGTCCTAATAGCGACAAGGATAAACTGGAAAGGTTCAGGAAATTCAAAGGAGGAAACCAAAGAAATTATTTTGTGGCAGTTGACGAAGATGTCACGGATGAGGAATCAGAAGATGAAGAGAATGAAGACATTGTGTTTGTTGTTGTAAAGGAAGATGTAGCAGACAAGAAGGCTCTTGTCTCCCGGTTTGATAATTCAAATGAATGGATCATTGACAGTGGTTGTTCTCACCATATGATTGGTGACCGGAACAAGTTTCTATCCTTAGAGGAGTATGATGGTGGTGTGGTTTGCTTTGGCAATGATGCACCATACATGGTCAAAGGTAGAGGGTCCATCTCTTTGAATGGAAAGAGTAGTGCTGACAATGTGTACTGAGTTGATGGTCTTAGACATAACCTTCTAAGTGTTGCCCAGCTAAATGACAATGGCTTCACTCTGCAATTCAAGAATGGAGTTTGCAGAATCAAAGGAAAAGATGGTAAATTGGTGGTCACCGGCATGCAGACCAAAGGTAACTTATTTCAGTTGAATGCAAATGTAAGTACCTGTCTTATGGCTAAGCTTGATGATAGTTGGATATGGCATAGGAGACTCTGTTATGTAAACTTTGATAACATTATGAAGGCTAGTAAGATCAAGGCAGTTAGAGGGTTGTCGGTGCTAAACAAACCGGATAATACCTTGTGTAGAGAGTGTCAATTGGGGAAAATGTCTTCCTCAACTTTTAAAGGTAAATCTTTCACTACTAACAACTTGCTTGATCTTGTACATACTGATTTGTGTGGTCCTATGAAAACTAGAAGTGTGTAGGGTGATAGATACTTCATGATCCTCACTAATGACTGCTCAAGAATGATGTGGGTCACATTCTTGAAAGACAAGTCTGAATCTTTTGGGAAATTCAAAGCTTTCAGAGCATTAGTGGAGAAGGAAAGTGGTAAAAGGATCAAGTGTCTCAGAACTGATCAAGGAGGGGAATTCACTTCTAGTGAATTCAACAAGTATTGTGAATAATTTGGCATCAAGAGACAACTGTCTACCCCCCGGACTCCACAGAAGAATGGCCTGGCAGAGAGGAATAACCGGTCTGTGGTTGAAGCAGCTAGAACCATGTTGATTCAAGGAAAGGTAGCTCACACCTTTTGGAGAGAAGCGGTGAGCACTGCAGTCTACACTATGAACCGAGTACTCATCAAAAAGGGTAAGGACAAAACTCCTTATGAGTATTGGACTGGTAAGTCACCTGTGGTTAGCTACTTTAAAGTATTTGGTAGCAAATGTTACATCAAGAGGAGTGAACATCAGAGAAAATTTGAAGCTAAATGTGATGAGGGAATATTTCTAGGATATTCCACCAAGAGTAAAGCTTTTAAGTGCTACAACAATAGGACTCAGAGAATTGTGGAAAACATCAATGTAAGAGTTGATGAATCCTCTGAGAAGACTGAGGAAACAGTAGTGAGAAAGTTGTAAATGAACTAGTTGCAACCTTCTGGGAACTAGTTGTTAGCCAACCAAGTACTAGTAACAGTGTTCCTGAACTGGTGAATGCTGATACTGATGAAGATGAGGATAAAGAGGAAAAGCAAGAAGAACCAGTTAAGACCATTCCTCGGTATGTCAAGCTAAATCATGATCCTAAGAAGATCATAGGAGATAAGGATGCAGGAATCCTTACAAGAAGAAAGATAAGAGAAAACTCATGTATGATCTCTGAATTTGAGCCTAAATCATTCAAAGAGGCTCATAAAGATGAAGACTAGATCAAGGCAATGGAAGAGGAACTTGACCAGATAGAGAAAAATGGTACATGGTCCTTGGTACCCAGACCAGAGCATAAAAATGTCATTGGCACCAAATGGGTGTTCAGAAATAAGTTGAATGAGGATGGCACAGTGATTAGGAATAAAGCCATATTGGTATGCAAAGGATATGCTTAAGAAGAAGGAGAAGACTATGGAGAAACCTTTGCTCCTGTAACCAGATTGGAAGGAGTTCATATGCTTCTTACATATGCAGCTTTTAAGAGGTTCAAAGTATATCAAATGGATGTAAAATCTGCATTCCTAAATGGTGTACTTGAAGAGGAGGTATATATAGAGCAACCAGATGGGTTTTCCCTATTTGAAGACAGTGATATGGTGTGCAAGCTACATAAAGCATTATATGGTCTAAAGCAAGAACCTAGGGCATGGTATGAGTGCCTACATTCCCATCTTGTGAAGATTGGATTTGAGAGAACAAGTGAAGATAGCAATATCTACTTGAAGTCTGAAGGAGATCAGATCCTGATCTGTGAGGTTTTTGTTGATGACATTATCTTTGGAGGAGATGACAAGATGAGTCATGAGTTTTCTGATGAGATGAAGAAAGAGTTTGAGATGTCACTTATAGGGGAGATTAAGTTCTTCATTGGACTACAGATCCAGCAAATGGAAGATGGAATATTTATCACTCAGTCCAAATATGTCAAAGAGGTACTGAAGACCTTTGGTATGGAAGATAGCAAACCGATTGGTACATCGATGGTGACCGGTTGCAAATTGACAAAAGAGGATGATTCTGCACTGGTTGATGAGCAGGAATACTGATCAATGATCGGTAAGTTGCATTATGTAGTGCATAGCAGACCGGATATTGCACATGCAGTTGGCATTACTACAAGGTTCCAAAAAAGTCCAAGAGAATCCCACTTGGTTGCAGTCAAGCGGATTCTTAGGTATCTAAAGGGAATAGTTGACTATGGATTGTGGTACCCATACAACAATGATTTCAATTTGAAAGTGTTTACTGATGCTGATTGGGCAGGTAATGTGGATGACCGGAAAAGCACAACCGGTGGTCCATTCTTTCTCGATGGTAGACTAGTCTCATTGATGAGTAAAAAGCAAAGTTGTATCTCTTAGTCTACAGTGGAAGCGGAGTATGTTCCAGCTTTCATGAACTGCACTTAGACAATTTGGATGAAGCATGTACTAGAAGGCTTCAAGATCCATGTATCTGAACTGGTAAGTATATTATGTGATAACACAAGTGCTATCCATATATCAAAGAATCTGATTTTACATTCTAGAACCAAGTATTTTGAGCTTAAGTATCATTTCTTGAGGGAAAAGGTTCAGAATAAAGAGATTGCACTGGAGCATGTGTTCAGTAAGGAGCAGTTAGCAGACATATTCACCAAGCCTCTCCCAAAGACAACATTTGTGCATTTGAGAGGTGAATTAGGGGTATTGCCCCTTCAGGAGGTGAACTAAAAGTAATTGTTCCACATCAGTCAGGTACTGGAAAGACAAATTTTTGGTTGATTGATGTGTTGAAGGATGCTACTCCTCAGGGGGAGCAGCATGATGAAACAGAGATGCTTGTACCTCCACTTTGGCATTGTTGTCAAAGGGGGAGAAGGAGTGAAGCGGAGAAGATATATTTCTATATTGCCATCAATGCAAAAGGGGGAGATTGTTGGCATTATGTGAACCGGCATGAAGACATGATGATATTGTATGTTGTCATTGATGTCAATAGGCGACATGGTGTGAACCGGCACATGTGATAGGTGAAAAGAGAGCGAAACCGGCATATGTATGAACCAGTTTATATGCCAAAGTGAAGCAATATATTTGTTCAAGGTGAACCGGCATGTCAAGGTGAACTGGCATGTAGTTATGGGAACCAGCACATGGAAGCATTGTATGACTACCGATTGGTAGGTAGTTTCCACTTCAGGATTTCCAGTTGGAGTACCTCAAGTCTGTGTGACTCAATCGGTGATCTTTGTGTGATGAAGTTAGCAGTATAATGGAGGACAGATCGTGTTGCCACGTAAGCTCTGTGCGCATGAAGGATCTTGCATGAAGATGACTATTCCTATCCACCTCGGGAATGTGTGAAGTCTGTCAAATGGTGATAACATGTGATGGGTTATCAGCTGCCATGGAATCAGTGGAAAATGGATGATGGAGAATGTCTTGAGATCGATTCAAGATTGTTGCATTTAATGCAGTATGATTCAATGGTCAGGATCGAACCGCTTGAATTTCTTAACCTAACAGGTTTAGGGTTTAGGGTTTTTTCTACCAACCTGTATGTTTCCTATAAGGTTGATGTTTTTGTTTATTTCTAAGGTTGTTGGCAAAAGTTGTGAATTTGTATCCAAGGGAAGTGATACGTGACTCTTGCCAGACCAAAGGAGAGAAGAGATACCTGCAAAGTAAATGTGCAAAAGGAGAAGAGGAGCCTAAACAGATCTACATTGGCATTAAGTGATGTTATCAAATCATTGTAATTCCTGTTGATCTCTAACCACTTCAATAGTTGTAAAATCCCCTAACAGGGTAGCCTTAACTGACTTGTTGCAAAATCCCCTAACAGGGTGGTCTTAACAAGCTTGATTCAAATCCCTTAACTGGGTAACTCGAGGTTGATGAGTTCTAAGAAGCTATAGAGCTTAGGAGATCCTTTCAGCTATTGAGTTCTTGAAATCCTCTAACAAGGTGACCCTACCGAGTTTAACCCTTAACTGGGTATTATAGCTATCCCTTAACCGGGTGATCCCTAACAAGATTGGTTCCTAGCAGAACCTATTGTAATGTCTTTAACTGGACAAGGCTCCTAACAGAGTGGACTTCTAAAGAGTTCAAAAAGAAACTTGTGGGTATTCATCCCCACCATGGTTTTTCCCAGTTGGGTTTCCACGTGAAAAATATGTGTGTCATGTGAAATGCTTTTGTCTTGTGATGCTTTGTTTTACCTACTAAGCATATGAAGGTTCTATGTTTTATGCTTGTCTATAAAACATATTGAACTCATTGTTGTGAAGATCTGATGATTAAGTTTACCTGTTTATGAATGAGAATATAATGATACTGTAGTTTTGAGTTAAATGAAAAGCTAAGTGTACAATCAATCAATGCTTGTTTTAGACACTCTTGGCTTTACCGGTTGCAGTCTGTGTTGATTAAGTATTCTTGTTTACCAGTCATTTAGAGTATTCGCTGTCAAACTAGTTTTGGATTGTATTTGTGTTTGTACTGATTCACCCCCCCCCCTCTCAGTACCGGTTTGGTACTAGTGATTCACCATTGAGTTATCAATTGCTGTAGTAGAAGAACAAAGTGTTTTGAAGCAATCCCTGAATGAGTCTAATCAAGTCATCTCTGACTTAAAACTCCAGTTTGAAGGAGCCAAGAGGATATGTGAAGTTACATCCTCTAATCTGATAAAGAAGGAAAAGGAGCATCAAGACTTGGAAGAAGAAAAAGTGAAACTTAGAAATGGAGCTTGACAAGAGTAAGGATGAACTGAAAGTAAGAAGCAAATATGAGGGTAGCACAGAAGCCTTGGACAAGATGTTGAGCAAGCAGAAGAAATCTAAAGATACCGGTGACTTAGTGTTTGAAGAAGGACAAAGTTCAAACGGCAAAGATGCATCTGGTAAGGAGATACAGTTCACTTCTTCAAGTGAAGGTGAAGAGAAGAAAATATTCATAGTAAGCAAGGATATCAGTAAGAAGACTTATTCAGAAGTTGTTAGAAACTGCCACACAAACTAGTATACAAAATCAATGAACTAGAGGCCACACTCAATGTACTGAAATGCATATCTTAGGAGAAATGCAAGGGTTGATCATGAACAATTCACTAGAGTTAGCAGCATGAAAGGAAGACCCCTCGTGAGATAGACATTTGCAAGACCAAGGCAACCTAACTGGTATGTTCCAAACTTTCATGGTTATTGTTACCGGTGTAACAAATTTGGACATAGGTCAGTTGATTCTAGATTAACAAATAAGCCCACTATGAGTTATGAAAATAGAAATTTATTTAATGCAATATGGGATGTGAATGTTGTTTTTTATCAGTGCAATGGATTTGGTCATAGGAGTTTTGAATGTAGAAAGAGTAAACTGGTGTCCTACAATAGTTTCAAAGATTCATCTTTCAATGCAAATGTGAAATGTTATAACTATCAAGAGTTCGGACATATTTCAAAGCATTGTAAAAACCAGAAAATCAAGTAGAAGAGGACAACTCCTAATCAAGAACCGGTAGCCAAACTGGAACACAAAATTGTAGCTAACAAGAAGAAGGAAACTCAATCAGTTTGGGTTAAGAAAGAAAAGGACAAAGCAGAATCAAGTCTGATAGTGCAGACTGCCCTACATGTAGAAAGAAGAAACTTGTGGGTTGTAGACAGTGTTTGTTCCAACCACATGACTGGTGATAAATAGAAATTTATCAAGCTTGAAGATTAGAATGGTGGCTCAGTAAGGTTTGGAGACAACTCATCTATCAAGATAAAGGGAAAAGGAACTCTAAATATTGATAGCAAACTAAAAGCACGTGATGTATATTATGTGGAAGGCCTGAAGCACAATTTGTTGAGTGTGAGTTAGATGTGTGAAAAAAGTTATAAATTCACCTTTGACTCTACTGGTTGCCAAATAAAGAAGGAGAGTATCGATCAGGTTGTAGCAAAA
Organism: Cryptomeria japonica; assembly: GCF_030272615.1. NCBI lineage: Eukaryota > Viridiplantae > Streptophyta > Pinopsida > Cupressales > Cupressaceae > Cryptomeria > Cryptomeria japonica. The sequence goes on from NC_081407.1 coordinate 390,556,594, forward strand.
GGTAAGAGGACATATAGTAATGTATACAATCTAAAAGAATATTTTGAATCCCAATGCATCTTGGGACAAGTGGATGAAAGCTGGTTGTGGCACAAAAGATTAGGCCACATAAATTTTGATAATCTAGTTGTAGTAAGAAGAAAGGACTGTGTGAGAAATATACCACCCATCATGAAACTGGTAAGCACATTTTGTGATTAATGTGTGAAAGGAAATCAAACTAAGGTGAGCTTCAAGACAAAAGAACACAACACTTCAAGACCACTTGAACTTATACATACAGATCTATATGGTCTGACTACGACAAGAGCTCTTGTCGGTGAAAGATATTTTATGCTCTTCGTTGATAACTATTCAAGAATGACATGGGTCACTTTCCTCTAGGATAAATCACAAGCATTTGATAGATTCAAGATCTTCAGGAAGATGGTGGAAAAGGAAATTGGATACAAGCTGAAAGGCCTAAGATCCGACCAAGGTGGACAGTTCACATCAAATGAGTTTGAAGATTATTATAAGAGGCATGGAATCAAAAGGCAATACTCAACCCCCAGGACACCACAACAAAATGGTGTGGTAGAAAGGAAGAACGAGATAGTCAAGGAGATGGCCAGAACCATGTTAAATGAGGCAAATTTACTAGATATGTATTGGAAGGAAGCAATTCATACTGCAACATATACTTTGAACCAAGTTCAGTTAAGAACAAATAGCAGAATGACACCCTATGACCTGTGGTATGACTGAAAACCATCAGTCAAATACTTCAAGGTGTTCGGAAGCAAATGTTTTATCAAGAGAGACATGGATGGTTTAGGTAGTTTTGACTCTGGGAGTGATGAAAGGATCTTCCTTGGTTACTAAACTAATAGTAAGGCCTACAAATGATAAAACAAAAGACTAAGAAGAGTTATTGAGAGTGTGCATGTAAGAGTTGATGAGGATATGCATAAAGGAAGACAAGCACAAGTGAACTAGTATGATGATTCCGGTGATGAAGGTGAATAAGCTCAGTCAGACAATGAACCAAAAGAAGCATTCAATAAGGTCCCTAACCGGCATGTGCAAAAAAACCACCTGGAAGAGTAGATTTTAGGTAATAAGATTGATGGTCTGCAGACTAGAAGAAGACTTTCCCGGAATGATGGACAAGTCAATTTCAGCCTCATGACTGAAATGGAACCTGAGACATTCAATGAGACCTGAAAAATTCATAAATGGATGGATGCCATGGAAGAAGAGTTGCAGCAGATTGAGAAGAACAAGACTTGGGAATTTGTCCCTAGACCGTAAGACAAGAATATCATTGGCACCAAATGGGTCTACAGGAACAAGATGAATGAAGAAGGTAAAATTGTTAGGCATAAAGCTAGACTTGTGTGCAAGGGTTACTCACAAGTAGAGGGCATTGATTTTGAAGAAACATTTGCACCAGTAGCTAGACTAGAAGTAATTAGGATGTTTCTAGCTTTTTCAGCCTACAAGGGTTATAAGGTATATCAAATGGATATAAAATTTGCCTTCCTCAATGGAAATTTGGAAGAATAATTATACATGGAGCAACCGAAAGGGTTTTTGTTACATGATGATGAAACCTTTGTGTGTCGGTTGAAGAAAGCCCTGTATGGTTTAAAGTGGGCTCCTAGAGCATGGTATTCAAGGCTAGATAAGTACCTGAAGGAGCAAGGATTCAAAAAGGGGAGTGCTGACAACAATCTATACATCAAGGCAAATGGAAATCACATGATCATTGTGGTTGTGTATGTAGATGACATCATTTTTGGAGGCAACAAGGACACTCTTTGCAAAGATTTTGTTGATCAGATGCAGTCAAAGTTTGAGATGTCAATGCTTGGAGAATTGACATACTTTCTTGGTTTGTAGATATCACAGCTAGATAAGGGAATCTTCATCTCACAAACCAAGTATGCAAAGGACATGCTAAAGAAGTTTCAAATGGAGGACTACAAACCGGTGAGTACCCCCATGGTGACTAAAAGCAAACTGAGAAAGAATGATAAGTCACCAAAAGTGGATTAGACCTTGTATAGATCCACGATAGTCAGTTTAATGTATCTTACTACTTCTAGACTGGATATAGTGTAGGCAGTGTGTATGGTGGCTAGATTTCAAGCAACATCTAAGCAGTCACATATGAATGCAGTCAATAGAATTTTTTAGGTACCTGCAAGGGACACTCAATTATGGATTATGGTATCCTAAACAAGGGGAATTCATCTTGGAAGCATATACCGATGTTGATTGGGCAGGTTGCATTGATGACCAGAAGAGCACAAGTGGTGGTGCATTCTTCCTAGGTGACCGATTAGTCTCGTGGAATAGCAAGAAGAAGGATTCAGTCTCCCTATCAACTATTGAAGAAGAATATATTGTTGTTGCCACATGTTTCTCTCAGGTACTTTGGATGAAGCAAACCCTTGAGGACATATAGGTGGACATCCTTGATCCTATTCCCATTCGATGTGACAATTCAAGTGCCATCAACATATCAAAGAACCTGGTGATGCATTCAAGGACAAAGCATATAGCCATCAAGTGTCATTTTCTCAGAGAAAAGGTTGAAGGACAAGAAGTTCTAATCGAATATGTTCCTACTAGAGAACTGTTATGAGACTTTTTCCCATGAAATAATTTGTAATAAAGGAATATATAAATCAAAGTAATTAAAAAATATTATTATAATGAAAGGGTGTGACTTTTGTAACCACCCTTGGTATTATTTAAATTAATAGAGATTGGAGGTATGGAGGGAATACACACGGAGAATAATACAGAGAAGGATTAATTGAAAGGAGCACAAGAGAGGGATAGTTAAGGGTCTGGTGGTTGGGCATTGGGCCTTGGAGAAGGGGCATACAGTGTGTGTCCAACTTGGGGTACAGCGTACACCCGGGAGTGTCTTGGCTAGGGCTGTGTTTATTTCATGTTGTGAAGGCATGTGGGCTTCTGTGTAAGAACCATGTCTATTTCATGTCGTGAAGGCATGTGGTGGGATTCTGTGTAAGAACCGTGTTTATTTCATGTCATGAAGGCATGTGAGGTTCTGTGTAAGAGCCATGTCCTCCTGGAGTGCTCCCTTGCCTAGAAACCCTATACCTATAACTAATCCTCTACCTGCAGGAAAGCAGCGTCTCTGTGATTTACAGATATGTATTAATCAATTTCACATAATTATTTCCCTAATGTTTCATTGCTGCAAATTATTATCTTAATGTTTTCATTTAATATAAAATAATATAATATTTATGAGTGATTAGTTTATCATTACCTTGAATAATTATTTTTTATACTTTATTAAAATATTGTGTAAACACTTCATAATAAATAATAAATTAAACACCTTTCTTTTAAATTATTTATCTTAGGTAAAAGGTTAATTACATTAGGTTTAACTTAATATTTGATTTATTTAATCCGCTACAAATACTTAATTAATCATAGGGGAAAAGTATCATTACATTTGGTATCAGAGCCAAATCGATCTAAAGGGAAGTAAGAACATAAATAATAGAGTTAATATATCTTTAACAAAAAAAAAAATACCTATATAACCATCTAATAAATTTAATCTTGAAAAAAAAATCACAATGTAAATCTCAAAGGGTTTTATTACCATGGTAAATTGATTCTCCACTTTTGTTATAAATTTAAGGAGAACATCAAACAAATACCTTAGTGATAAATTTATGACAATTTGACAATTACATTTTGTCATGACTAATTTATACTAGGACTCGCAAATCTCCATTAAGCAGATCCGTAAACATGAAGAAAAAAAAAATTAAAAATAAATAAATCAATTTTTCCTAGTGGTGGATAGTGTGTTGTGATATAACATCTAATAAACACAAATTCTCTATTGTTCATGATCTTGAGATAAGAATAATTTATTAGAGTTAAATTAACAAGATTCCTAGATTAGCCATGCTATAGATTAACCCCAACTAAACCCTAGAATGAAAAATTTAGCATTGACAGTTAGATGCAAGCAATCTCCAAAATGTACTATAGATGAGATGCATAAAACAAAGAAAAGAGGATCTGGACACAATTCACGGTTCACTTTAAAAATCAAACTACAAAGAAAGTTTCAAAACAAATTTTTCCCTGGAAATCATGTTTCAGAGTAATTGTGTGGCAAACTGAATGAAAAAAAAAAATCCAAAAAGAAAACCGGCCTTTAGAAAATAAGGCGCAATGAATTGTAGAATTGGTAAGGGAGAATTCAATCCAAATAATATTTTTCCAAAAAAGAAAGAAAACCGACCTTTAGAAAATAAGGCGCAATGAATTGTAGAGCTGGTAAGGAAGAATTCAATCCAAATAATATTTTTCCAAAAAAGAATTTTCTTAAATGAGATTCATCGTATAGCTAAGCATTAAATTAAAATTAAAATTTCTATTTGTTACACTGGGAGGTAGTGAAGCAAAAACAAATTACTTTTCACCTCTCATGTACTGAAAGTAGAAAATAAAACTACAAAAGCTATATATATATAACAATAATTTAGAAATAAAAACTTGTACATAATCTCGTGCGCTTTCATTTTGTGAACATTCTGAAAACATAAAAATTGCGATAACAATAATTACAACTACAACATTAGAGTAAAAATAAAATAAAATAAATTAAAAAAATCACTCATTAAGTTTTTTTTCTGTTATCATGGTGTTTGTTTAGACTGTAATTGTTATGGATGGCTTAAATCACACACACTAAAATTTGATTTTTATGTTGTGTTGAAGACATATTTAACCAACTAATGCAGCTTGTCAACTATTGGTGGTTTAAAAAAAAAAAAAAAAAACAGCAAACAACCAATGCAAATTATAAATCATAGATTGACTAGTGTAAATTATAAATCATAGATTGACCTTCTAAGAGACAAATAAATTATCCAAATATTTGACATTTAGTGGAAACTATAGTAGATTTCTAGTCCCGACCTCACATTTACAAGGGAACTTGTTCTTGACAATTCAAACACCTTCTTACCCCACGCTTAAACCAAAAGTTGTACTTGTTTTTATAAAAAGTACTTCAGCAATATGTATACTTTTATATATCAAACAAAATCATGAGCAGTTAATCCAAAGATCAATTGGGTGTGAATCCTACTCAATAAGGATTGGATTTGACATAAGCAATTACTCAATACTAAACTATCCACTAAATTGATATTGGAATAAATATGCTTTTAGAAATAATGATCCAAGTGGAGCCTGTAGATTATTTTAACAAATTGATAGCTCTTTCATGATTTGATAGCTCTTTCATGATTCGATAGGTGGTGAATTTCATACCAACTTCTATATTATTATTGCTTGGAATTTTCTTGTTTGGCATGTAGAAACTTTTTTAATTTTTTTTTGTTAATGCTGATCAATCCTAAGTTTTCCATAACAAATTCATGGGATATAGTGCATCAATTACTAGTTTGCAGCAACCCCAATAACTTTAAATTTTTTTTGCAACCAGTCATAGTTACAATAAATAATCTAGTGCTTACTGATAACAACCATGTACCAGTGGTCAAGTTCCAATTAGGAAAAACTATATGGAATCAGTCTTGTACGAGTTTGTGAATGAGTCACAAGTTTTTGCATCGCCAATTTCATAATCATGGTTACAAGATAACTCTAGCATCAATTTACCAATTTGATTCTCTAAATCCATCTTCTTCAATATTATTGCACCATCATTTGCTGCTATACAAGTATTTACATCATTTATATGGAGTAGAAAGATCATTATCACACATAAATGAAATTGACTTTTTACTTGACCATGTTGTGTTGAATTTTATGAAACTTGGTGAATTAAGCATGTGAAAGATTGAATAAAATACACAATGGATTTCATTCATAAATTTCTAAGATACACTAATCACGTCACTCCTAAATTCTCATCCACCTTTACTAGAACAATGAAATTCGTGGAGCTTCCAAAAATCCCTAAAACCTTTGTAACAATTTAAGAATACAAATAAAAACAACAATGTTTAATTTGAAACTTGTAAAAGAGAAAAATGATAAAAATTTGACTAAGTGAAAATGTGAAATGAGAGTCCAACCAATGAAAAGATCTTACAATTCAACAAAGTTGATTAAACTTCCTTTTGTATAACAGTGAATAGGAATCTACCATTCCAAAAGCATAACCCATCAAAGGAAGATTCATGGCATATATATCCCCCCCTAATTTTCTTGTATATCAAGTGTTTAAAAAACTTGGAGACATGGATAAAGCACACATGGTAAAAGTTATGAAAGTATAAATAACTAAGTAAGGTATTCATCCTAGCCACTTCGAAATTAGAAATTGCATTTTCTTAATAGATGCTTCATATATGGAGAATTGAACCCTCTTATTTTAGATAAGGTATAAATAATGTTACATTGTGGGCCTGTAACCCATAGGTCCTGAGATCATTTTTAAAATTGGTAAATTACTAAGCTACTAGAATATGCTACTTAAATAATACAATTGCTTAAAAGATTTGGAACTAAAATGTTCCTCTTAGCCTTAGACATGTGGACATGTTACATTACAGGGAGAGAGATGGCCTTTAAATTAATTTGTTTTTCTTTTATTTTAATGTGAACTGTGGTTCAAAATTCGGGTGTTCATAATGTATTATGGGTTTTCTTTTAAAATGTTAGTAATATATTTAATACTATCTTTACCTATTGTACCATGTTATTGGACTTGATCAACCCAATAGCATTGTGCATGTCCTATATTTTATAAGAGAATTACTTGAAAAGTTTAATTTTATACTAGATTTATAGTAAAAGAGGATACTCATGTAGTTCGGAATGCATGATTATCAACTTTGACTACATTTTATGAATATATAGATTATATGTTATTCAATGATGAGCCACTACATAGTATAGGACGTGCATGTCATTCACTAGTTAAATGTTATGTTAAGACATTAAAGTTTATAAATTCTAAGTTACATATGAATTTATTAAAATGTATATGTTAAAAGAATGAGTCATATGAGAGAAAATTGATGAAGTTGAAATATATGACCTTAAACAAATGGAATAAAAGCAATTCATTGAACTATAAAATTTTGATAGAAGAGATATATGTGTTATTGTCATAATTTTGATGGGCAAAGTGACTCCCTTGTAATTACTTGTTAATTTAGCTAGAATAGAAGAATATCTATGGATTTAAAGAAGGAAAAATATATATAGATGAAGTAAAAAAAAAAAAAAAACTAGAAATATTATGAAGAACAAATATGTTCAATATCTATTTCTTCAATTATTAATTATGTGTTTTTCTTTGAGTTGTGATGCAGATGCATCTCTTGCTATTGAGGACAATAGCTAAATTATAGGGGGAGAAAATGTTATGAGACTTTTTCCCATGAAATAATTTGTAATAAAGGAATATATAAATCAAAGTAATTAAAAAATATTATTATAATGAAAGGGTGTGACTTTTGTAACCACCCTTGGTATTATTTAAATTAATAGAGATTGGAGGTATGGAGGGAATACACATGGAGAATAATACAGAGAAGGATTAATTGAAAGGAGCACAAGAGAGGGGATAGTTAAGGGTCTGGTGGTTGGGCATTGGGCATTGGAGAAGGGGCATACAGTGTGTGTCCAACTCGGAGTACAGTGTACACTCGGGAGTGTCCTGGCCAAGGCTGTATTTATTTCATGTCGTGAAGGCATGTGGGGTTTTGTGTAAGAACCGTGTCTATTTCATGTCGTGAAGGCATGTGGGATTCTGTGTAAGAACCGTGTTTATTTCATGTCGTGAAGGCATGTGAGGTTATGTGTAAGAACCGTGTCCTCCTGGAGTGCTCCCTTGCTTGGAAACCCTATACCTATAACTAATCCTCTGCCTGTAGGAAAGCAGTGTCTCCGTGATTTACAGATATGTATTAATCAATTTCATATAATTATTTCCCTAATGTTTCATTGATACAAATTATTATCTTAATGTTTTCATTTAATATAAAATAATATAATATTTATGAGTGATTAGTTTATCATTACCTTGAATAATTACTTTTTAAACTTTATTAAAATATTGTGTAAACACTTCATAATAAATAATAAATTAAACACATTTCTTTTAAATTATTTATCTTGGGTAAAAGGTTAATTACATTAGGTTTAACTTAATATTTGATTTATTTAATCTGCTACAAATACTTAATTAATCATAGGGGAAAAGTACCATTACAAGAACAAGTGGCAGAAATCTTCACCAAGCCATTACCGGTAATCACTTTTGAGTACGTAAGACATAAGTTGGGAGTTACGTCACCTACGTCATGCACTTAAACTTGGAAGGAGATCTATGGTTCAGGGGGAGTTCATTGTATAATCCTCTGTCTCTTGAACCATTTGTTGGACATAGGGGGAGATCAAGTGTTTATTATGTAGTACCACAATGCTTGAACTTTTTGGTGTACTGGAAGCACAAACTGCAGAAGAAGGAAATGGTTATAGGAATACCCAAGAAAATTTCATGATTACAGGTATCTACTTTCTCACTTGGCAGCACTCATAGTACAATCATATTTGATTCTTATATGTTGATGGTTGAGCGGGTTGTAGTCAAAGGGGGAGAATACACTATATAACCATTGGAGAATGAATTAGATGGAAGGATGCACCGACTCTTTGTCATTGTTGTCAAAGGGGGAGAATGGTCAAATGGGTCGGATGAAGGAACAGAGTGTGTAGACATCAATGCCAAAGGGGGAGATTGTTGGCATTATGATTGTATTTGATGTCAATCGGTGTGGAATGGTCACCGGTGAGTAGATAGTGGTGACCCGTATGGGTGAAGTAAGTAATGATGTTAACCGGTGTAAAGCAAAAAATCGCGAGCGAACCCTAAGTGTTCCCCCCACCACTCCAAGGGGAAAAGGGGGTCACTTAGGATTGTCGGTTTTCACTTGAGGAGACTTTACATTCAAAAGAGGGGTTGAAACCCACAAGATCCAATCCCACACAATGCAAGATTCGATTCTAAATGAGTTTCAAGGGTTAAGACAGCAAGGCTACCCTCTTTTGTAAAGAATGTAGATAGAATGATTAAGCTAGGAATGCATGAAAAGTGAGAAAGATCCACTTATAAACTGGGATAGGGATATAGGATGAAGCTGCGGACCTGGAATTAGCAGTAAAATGTCGAGACGGCACTGTCCTGCAAATTTGAGCGAAAGTTGACGGGATGATGGCGCCCAGCGTGCACACGGTCCTCCGAAAAATCCACGAAACGAAGGGGGATCTGTTCGTCTCTGCACAAGGATTCCAGATCTCCAATTACAGCCGCATACCTACAACCTACACACAGAAAAGCGAAGATGATTGGGGGGTTAGGGATTAGGGGTTTGCCCTTAGGTCAAACCCCGGTTTTGGAATTAACCAAGAAATGAGAAATGTTGTAAATGTAAATGATTGTAATGTAAAACAAGTACTAGTACCTTGTTGTAAGAATGTTTGTATTCTTACATGCGAAGGTGTAGATGTTGTTGTATGTTGTATGTTGTATGTTGTATGTTGTATGTGATCTCCTCTTCAATGGTTGAATCCTTGTCTTGAATGCAACACTTAGCCTTGAATGGAGACTTAGAATGATCAATTGCTTGAAGGAATGCTTGAATGCTTGAATGCTTGAATGTTTGAGTATCGCTTCCGCCTTTTTCCTTATCTCCTCCCAAAATGGGAGAGGAAATGTAGTTTATATACTTGTCAATTAGGGTTGATAGACTGATTTTTCCGACCTTAGGCCGACCAGGAAAGATTATTTTCCAAATTGCAAACATAAAGACCCGAGGTCCCACAAGAGACCGGGCCCAAAATAGGGCCAGGGACCAGGGCGCTGGGCGCCATGGTCCTGGGGGCGCTCTGGTCCCACCTCCCGGGACAGCAGGGTGCAAGGAGGATCAGGCCAGGGTGCAAGAAAATGCAGTTTTTGATGTCATGAGCAAGTTTCGGGGTCTCCATTCAGGTTCCGTGTTGCATCGCCATTGTGAAGACCCAAATGCGGTCGAAATTGCAAGTGTCACAATTTTAGGACGCTACATTTAGCCCCCACTTTAGCGGGAGTATAAGCATACGCTCATACTTCCGGTAAAGTACAAGGAAACAACATTGAAAAAATTTCACCGCGTCAAGGAGGCAAGATACACCAAGCCCCCAGTGGACTAAGGATCTTACGACTTCGATTGACAAAGTAAAAGGGAAGATCACAAGGGAGAACCATGAATGTCAGTAGTAAGGTTCCCTCACTATGAGTCATGTAAGAGAAATACCAAAAATTTTCAAGGCAAAGCTAAGTTCACCAAGAAATTTTCAAGTATCCTGAAGGGATAGACGGGGTGTATGCCCCCCTACGTTAAAGCGATCGCACATGCCTCAACGGGGGTGATTGCTTTAAGGTAGTGATACATGAGAAGGGAAAGGAGCACGTTATCACAAAGATTTAGCCCCCAAGTGTGAGATAAATCCAAGGATAATAGACACAAAACACAAAGCACGAGGTGACTTTGCTTTCCTCCGGGTCAGTATGTTGTATGATAATTCATGTATATCATATGTATGTATGCATAATTGTTCTTCATTCCCCAATCAAGGAAGGTCACCTAGAAGAAGGGAACACATGTGTCTTTTCAGTCAACATGAGAGAGACCAAAAGAGATCTCAATGCTTTGCATCGTCCTCAAGTAGACAACACTAAGGACAACAAATAGAAGAATGAGAATAACACATAGAAGAAGTAACAAAAGAGAGGAGGAGAGAATCTACTATGCTAATGAACTAGTCTAGCACATCATCTACCCCCCGATCTTGCTGATCAATGTTTCAAGAAGGCAGGGAACACGCTAGAGGAGGAACATCCAACACAACAGATGGAGCTATCACAATATCCAAACAAGGGCTATGTTCATGTTCCAAGCCACGTTGTTCTTGTCTAGGAGCTAGGATAAGTGCTTTAGAAAATTCGTTAGATAAATGGTTATCAATATCAACAAGTTCATATTCACTATCAGAAGCAAGAGAAGTAACATTTTCATTATGAATAACATTTTCATCTATATCATCATTAAGATTTATAAAAATAGGGTCTTTAACTCGCACAGGGTCAAGACCATCATGCATCTTATGTTTAGGAGATTTTGGAGAAAATGGAATAATGCTTGTTGAAGGTGTTTTTGGGGATTGCAAAGTTTGAGAAGCAGCTGCCTGAGCTCTAAGACGACGCTTTCATCGGCGTTCACGTGCAGAACAATTTCGTCTAGTCTAAGTAGGAAGTGGAGAAGATTGAGGAGGAGGAATGTTCTCATCCTTATTACTTGGGTGTTTAGGTTGTGGTCTCTTAGGCTAGATAATAGGAGAAGAGGAAGGTCTCTTCTCTCTATAAAAGGAAGGAGGAGGAACTACTCCATATAAAGGAGGAATATTTGGTTTAGGAAGGAGACCAAGTCCATCATGACGGGGAGGTATAGGTCTACTTTTAGAAAGTTTATTAGGCATACACATAGTCACATCCATAGGAACGGGTTGGGAATCTTCTTGAGGAAAGACATTAGTTTTATCTTTCAAAGGAAGAACTTCCTTCTCAAGAACGATAGGAATATCAAGTTTGGGTGTTCTAGGTTCACTTAGAGATAGGATCATATCTGTTTTCCACTTTTGATAAGATTTGAAAAGATGATCACTTCGCGGTGGAAGAGATTGGAATTGTTTAGGCCAAAAGTAATCAATAGGAACGCTAGAAGTTCTTTCAGCTGGTTTAAAGAGACTATGATTGATAGTAACAACTTCACCATTATGGGGAAATTTCAAACATTTATGAATAGGAGAAGCAATAGCTTTCATGGAAGATAGCCAAGGATAGCCAAGCTTCACACGAAATTGTTCGGATGAAGGAATAATAGCAAAGTTCACATCAAGGGATTTGTTATGGACCTCAATAGGTAATGTAATAGAACCAATTGCAGGAGAAGAAAATGCATCAAATAATTTCACAATCACATCTGTTTTGTCATAGATCACTTGATTCAATTGTAAAGTAAAAAGAAATTCTTCAGTAATAACATTAACCATGCACGAAGGATCAATAAGCACTCCACGACAACGTGTATTCTTGACTTTTGCAACTATGTATAAAGGACCATCAGGTGCCCTGATAGTTTCACTAGAATCAAATGTGATGGAAGGTTCCTTAGGGTTTTCTTGCTGCTCTACAAAGTTAATCACATTCGGAGTCATAGACACAAGACCATCAGATGAGAAAGAGGAATCATTAGTCTCAATCGCATTAGAGGTATGAGAAGGTAATGGATCAATAAAAATCTGAAGATTTTGGTTAGGAGGAGCTACAGATGTATTGCCTTTATCATTCACTCCAGAAACAGAGATAGTATTATTATCAATCAAATCTTGAATTTTACCCTTTAAAGCAAAACATTTTTCAGTATCATGCCCAGGTTGACGATGAAATTGACAAAAAGATTTGTTATCAAAATAAGGTGAATTAATCTTTGCAGGATCAATTTGCCTTATAGGAGGAAGAGTAAGCACATTTTGTTCCAATAACTTATTCATAATACTATGCAATGATTCATTCAAAGGAGTAAACTTTCTTTCTTTCTTGAAAAATTTAGAAATAGGAGGCACACCTGATGCTGCATTCACATTGTTGTTGATGATGTTTTCATTGAATTTAATGGACTCTCTGTTCGGTTTAAACTTCCCAAATGGTTGTTGACTGCTATCACCCTTATCACTTGGAGCCATAGGATGTGATTGTTCCATTTGACTCACAGTCAGTTGATAATTGTGAAGAGTTGCACACAACTGTTGGAAAGAAGTAAACTCAGAAAACAGAAGTTTATCTTGAATATCTTTTTGTAAATTAGAAATAAAGATTCTTTGAATATCATTGTCAGGCACTGGAAAAGAAATTTGAGCATACAAATGCTTATATCTACTAATGAAATCAGTCACTTTTTCTTTAACACCTTGTTTACAATGCATTAAATCAATCAAAGTAACTTTAGGACTTATATTGTTTTGAAATTGTTGAATAAAAGCATTTGCAAGTTGTTCGAAAGAAGTAATAGAATAAGAAGGCAACGAGCAATACCATTGTAGGGCTTTATCTCTTAATGTCCTAGTAAACAGTTTTGCAAGCAACCTTTTTGTCATAAGCAAAATCGGTACATATTGTTTGAAAAGTCTTAACATGTGTTAGAGGATCACCTTTACCATTATAAAGCTCCAAATGCAGGATTTCAACATGTTTAGGAGGGATAGCTCGAACAATGTCAAGAGAAAGTGGGCTCGCAACATCAAATGTGGGCACACTAAACTTAGATTGATTCATAGAGGGCAATTTGTTGCTGTAAAGAAGAGACAGTTTGTGCAAGATTGTTAATGGTCGCTTCAGTCGAAGAGTTCATATTAGACGTGTTAGATTGAGATGGAGGTGTTATGTTATTGAAAGAAGGTAAAGAGTAAGGTGGCGGGACACTATGATAATTAGTCATAGGAGAGGATTGGAAAAGAGGAACACTACAAGGAGGAATGGAATGGTTGAATGAATTGCCCCCTTGCGTCATGTTCATTTGTGGAGATGTAATAGGAACACTCATTGAAGGAATGAATGAAGAAGTCGGATTGAATGAAGGAAGAGGGTTAATTGAAGACGAAGGATTACCCCCATGACTGGTAATCATAGGCGGAATATCTTGTATAGAAGTAGTCATTATGTTTGATGTAAAGGTAGGTATACTAGCAATAGAAGTTGTCAGAGGAACAGAATGATTGACTTGAGTAGGAGGTTGTGTATAACCTAAAGTTTCAGCACAACTCTTCATAGGCATCATATTCGAATCCACAATGTGTGCAATACCACGCAAAATATCAATTCCATTCTTATCACTTTGAAGCATATGTTTTAGACCCTCAATTAAAGGAAGAGCTTGACTATCGGGGTATTCTTGAGACATCCATTGCCGAAAATCATCAAATTGGTTATCCAATTTTGAAAGTTGTTCTACAGAAACCTCATGGAGAGCTTCTTCATCATTAAGAGGATTAGAGGAATTACCCATGTCCTCGTTAAAAAGGCTATTCAAATTAGGTTCCATCTCCTCAATAATTAAACCTTGGAAAGACTTAATTCTACGGCTTCGTCTAACGGGAATAGTGTAAGTAGGGCTTATTCTTGTAAAACTCATGCACTAGAGAGGGAGAGAAGGTTTTGAATTCAGAGGTAGCAAATTTCAATAAAATCAGCCAATCTCCTAGATTTAGGCCGTTGAATGCAATCACGACAATCTCCCAAAATTTTGAAAAAAATGTCAGGGACCGTGGCGCTCGGGGTGCACACGGTCCTCGCAACTCTTTTCGAAATTTTCAGTGATGAAAGTTATGATGATTTTAAAGCTAATCTGAAAAAATTGAGTGATTTTACGATCTGTAGATAGGCCAAATTAAAGTTGCAATCTCAAAATTGAACCCTACCCAGATTGTCGAAAAATGCAAAATTTGAATTTTGAAAAAGAGAGGGAAACTAAAATTTTGAATTTAATGATTTTAGAGGGAATACCAAAAGCAATGCAAGTTTTCAATTTTAAAAGTTGACTCAATTTCACGCAAAATTCAATTTTGAAAGCGGAAATCAAAGTTGGTGTAATTAAGCACTTAATTTCAAAAGTCACAAATTGCAAAAATTTGAATAAAGCACTGAAATTTCGAATGAATACCAACACACTTTTCAAATTTAGGACAGTAAAAACACAATTTTGACACAAAATTTCAATTTCAACAATTTTTGAATGATTAGAAGCCTTAATCCAAGCAATCCCTAGACCAACTTTGACTTTAATTTTGAAAGTGTTGTAATTGATAAAATCAGCCAAAATTCTGGATTTTAGCAGAAAAATACAGTAAAATCTAGCTCCCGAAATTTCGAAAAAAATGTCAGGGACGATGGCGCTCGGGGTGCACATGGTCCTCGCAACTTTTTTCCAAATTTTTAGGGATGAAAGATTTTATGATTTTATTGCGGAATCCAAAGTTACAGCTGATTTGGAGATGTTTTGATCAGTGAAATTATCAGTCAAAGGTTGAATCAAGAGGGTTTTAAAAATTAGGGTTTTGACACTTAACCACTTAATTTTTAGAATTAAAGCATAGATATGATTTAATAATTTGCAATAGAAGGGCAGATCTAAAACAAGCACTAACATTTAAACATTTCACAAGCTTAATTACTAAAAAGAAAATTTTAGGGTTTTTATGCAATTAACCTCTAAAATTCGCAAAAGATCAAACATGGAAATGTAATCAAGGCATCCAATTTTTCAGCTCTAACCATGAATAATCAGAAAGGATGTTCACGTCAGGTTCACCAAAATGTAAAGCAGAAAATTGCGAGCGAACCCCAAGTGTTCCCCCCACCACTCAGAGGAGAGGGGAAGGAGGTCACTTAGGATTGTCGGTTTTCACTTGAGGAGACTTTACATTCAAAAGAGGGGTTGAAACCCACAAGATCCAATCCCACACAATGCAAGATTGGATTCTAAATGAGTTTCAAGGGTTAAGACAGCAAGGCTACCCTCTTTGGTAAAGAATGTAGATAGAATGATTAAGCTAGGAATGCATGAAAAGTGAGAAAGATCCACTTATAAACTGGGATAGGGATATAGGATGAAGCTGCGGACCTGGAATTAGCAGTAAAATGTCGAGACGGCACTGTCCTGCAAATTTGAGCGAAAGTTGACGGGATGATGGCGCCCAGCGTGCACACGGTCCTCCGAAAAATCCACGAAACGAAGGGGGATCTGTTCGTCTCTGCACAAGGATTCCAGATCTCCAATTACAGCCGCATACCTGCAACCTACACACAGAAAAGCGAAGATGATTGGGGGGTTAGGGATTAGGGGTTTGCCCTTAGGTCAAACCCCGGTTTTGGAATTAACCAAGAAATGAGAAATGTTGTAAATGTAAATGATTGTAATGTAAAACAAGTACTAGTACCTTGTTGTAAGAATGTTTGTATTCTTACATGCGAAGGTGTAGATGTTGTTGTATGTTGTATGTTGTATGTTGTATGTGATCTCCTCTTCAATGGTTGAATCCTTGTCTTGAATGCAACACTTAGCCTTGAATGGAGACTTAGAATGATCAATTGCTTGAAGGAATGCTTGAATGCTTGAATGCTTGAATGTTTGAGTATCGCTTCCACCTTTTTCCTTATCTCCTCCCAAAATGGGAGAGGAAATGTAGTTTATATACTTGTCAATTAGGGTTGATAGACTGATTTTTCCCACCTTAGGCCGACCAGGAAAGATTATTTTCCAAATTGCAAACATAAAGACCCGAGGTCCCACAAGAGACCGGGCCCAAAATAGGGCCAGGGACCAGGGCGCTGGGCGCTCTGGTCCCACCCTCACGGGACAGCAAGGTGCAAGGAGGATTAGGCCAGGGTGCAAGAAAATGCAGTTTTTGATGTCATGAGCAAGTTTCGGGTCTCCATTCAGGTTCCGTGTTGCATTGCCATTGTGAAGACCCAAATGCGCTCGAAATTGCAAGTGTCACAATTTTAGGACCCTACAACCGGTATGAAGGATGGATTGTGTAAGAAGACAGAAAAGGTACGTTATCAGTAAATGGATTCAGTGGATGGACCAACATGTTTGATGGAAGGCCAAATTGATCCACCGATAGAGAAGAGATCAGCAGATATGAGCATCCACCGATGAAGTTAGGTTATACCGGTAAGGTATGTTGAACCGGTAGTGAGTCTTGGTCGGTGAAGGGTGTCAAACCGACTTTGCAGTCTAAGCAGAGATGGATGTCAACAAAGATGACAGGTGAACACTAGGTGGCAAGCACGCAGAGGTCGGTGAAGTATTCATTGACGTAGTCGTCTAACGAGCAGGTCAGCATTAATGAAGAACCCGCAAATCATGGGACGATGGCAGGGTTTTGCGGCTCGAGGAAGACAGAGTGGCAAGGTGATTGAACTAACCTTGTAGGATGATCTGATCCTTGTACTCATTGGATGAAGGAAACAGTCGAACCATTAAAGGTGATTGATAGAGCAACGCCGAAAAGCATGTTGCAGACATCCAAAAATAGAAAACGCACATTGAAAGGCGAAGAGATGGCGGTGTTGTTTGATGTGATGCAGATCATCATTTCAAAAAAGCAGATCCGATCAGATCTGATATGGATTGAGTTGGTGAAGGAAAACCCTAACATGCTACTATTTGAATGGTGCTTTTTGTGGGAACCCTCATACATAAATATGTGAACTCGAGACTAAGATGGATGGATGTTGGATGTGAGTTGTGAGAGAGAAGAGAGCTTGAGAAAGAAAAGAGACTATCTGTTTGAGAGTTCCTTTACAGAGAGTCAGAGTGTGGAGTTAGCAGGTTGAACTGGTGTGAGGCTCTAATCGGCAGAGATAGAGCAACCAGTAAATAGTTACAGTCTTAACAATCAAGCGTACCGGTAAGGAGTGAATGGTTAGGAAAGCATTCAATTGTGACACTGTGAAGTGTGAGGTTTAGAAAAAGAGAAGAAAGGCTGGAAGTAACCGATAAGTGATCAAAAAGAGAAATATGCTAACCGACAGTGGAAGAGCCAGTGAAGAAGAGGAGGTTGATAACCAACAAACATCAGTTGATTAGGTGTTGCAAACTCATTTGCAACTAGGTGCTATCATTGCATTAAAATTGTATTTCATTATATTCCACCGAGTTGGTGCTTGGTGCAGGGGTTGGTCCTCCTTGGGTTGGTGCCCTAAATCATTGGAACATGTTGTTTCATTCTGAGGTTGGATTGGAGCATTAGACTCCAGCAGCATTTCTCACCAAGGTTTTTCCCATATTGGGTTTTCCTTGTACATCTGGTGTTGTGATTTATGCATTTATGTGTTTGACTCTTTTGATATCCTCTCATATCTTACCAGTTTGATTGCTTGGTGTTTAGGTTGTTAACCGGTACTCAAAGATTGGTTTAAAAAGAAGAGATTTTAGGAACCACTGATTCACCCCCCTCTCAGTGGTACATTATGTTCAACAAGTTAGTCTTGTTCACCTTAACCAACTTAGCCCTTTCCTTGTCTGTTTTAGGTAACTTCTTAACAATCACTTCAGAGAGATTCCTCTCCCTGTAAAACTTGATGCCCTCTAAGGAAAGACCAGTAACCTCCACCATAAGACTCTCATCAACCACCATTGTCTTGTCAAACAACTTTACTTTCCAATTTCTCCAGCCCTTCACAAACATCTTGGTCACTTTCTAGTCATTACCACACAACCTTTCCAAGTAAGGCGTAACCCCCCCTTGATACAGGTGGTGCCAGATAGTCACACTGTTCCTCCATCTGTCACAGTTGGAGGGCTCAACCCTTCATCTATTACCACCCATATTGCAGAGCACTGAGGAATTCACTAGGGATTTAGAAAAAATAGAGCAACCCGCAAACAGACCAACAATTCCTTTCAAACTAAAAAACACCTAGAAAGTGTGCAAGGTATACATGCAGTAATTGATAGTGAGGTCTTTCTGATAGAGGACAGACCAGTTAATAATAACAAAGCCATATCTCAAGTTGGCATCATCGAAATTAGTGGGCAATATTCCAATTTTTCCATGTGTTCGATCATATGCAAGGAGGGACTTAACTTCAACTGCCAACATGTCCTCCCCATGCCAAGTTTTCATTGAGTCAGAATTGACCCCAACATTTGCTAGACAATCGGCCACGTTATTAACCTCCCGATAGGCATGAGATTTATAACTTATTTCAAAAGGTTGAATAATATTAAGGTATGAGTTAATATGGTTCTCAATAGTTCAAGAGGCTCTAATTTTTCTTTGCATTGAATAATGTTATTTGAATCTCCTTCCATCCAAACCTATCTACAGTTAAGATGCCTAGCAACATTCATGATTTGATAGGCAGCCATGGCTTCTACAAAATGGTTGATCTGGCTTAATGTTACCAATATTTACAAGAGATTGATTAGGAAAAACTAATTAAATCTATGGATCAAAGAGAATAAAGCAGCACTAGTTTCTTGAAATATGTTGGCAAATACAAACTCTTGCAAGGCAAATGTTACCAATGTTTACAAGAGATTGATCAGGAAAAACTAATTAAATCTATCGATCAAAGAGCATAAAGCAATAGTTTCTTGAAATATGTTGACAAATACAAACTCACACAAGGTAAACATTACCAATCTTTACAAGATATTGATCTAGAAAAACTAATTAAATCTATGGACAAAAAGAATAAAGCACCAGTTTCTTGAAATATATTAGCGAATACAGGCTCACACAAGGAAAATGCTACCAATCTTTACAAGAGTTTGATCGGGAATGCTCAATGTGAATGGAGACCCCTGGAGTTCTTTCTCAAAAAGTTAAACCCCATGTTAATTGCTAACCATTTTATATGAGAGGACCCTCTACTCACTTTCACAAAATTTTGTCCCAATATAAAGGTAAATCTTCTTGTTGTTGTCTCCTCAATATCTTGCAGCTCCCTCTCAATGTCAATATTTTATGTTAAAATGGTAGGTTTAGTTTCTTCAATGGCTTGAATTTCTATAATGTTGAATGGGCTTGAATGAGATATGACTCCATCTTCTGTTTCTTGAATTTCAAGGTCTATTTCTTGATTATCAGTAACTTTTTCTTCCGCTTCTTATATTTTAGAGGTTGTTTCTTGATTTTCAGTGGCTTCTGCTTCTATTTTCTGAATTTTAGCGGTTGTTTCTTGATTTTCAGTGGCTCCTACTTCTATTTCTTGAATTTTAGTGGTTGTTTCTTGATTTTCAGTGGCTTCTACTTCTGTTTCTTGAATTTCAGGGGTTGTTTCTTGATTTTCAATGGCTTCTACTTTTGTTTATTGAATTTTAGCAATTGTTTCTTGATTTTTAGCGGCTTCTACTTTTGTTTATTGATTTTCAATGGCTTCTACTTTTGTTTCTTGAATGTCGGATGGGTCCCTTGAATCAAATACGACTTGTATTTGCATGGAAGGGATTTTCTTACCTACTTTAGCTCCACTTGAATCTTTTCCAGATTTAGCAAAATCTATAAGAGTGGAGATGTTTCAATGTGAATGGAAGACCTCTGGAGTCTCAAAAAGTTAAACCCCATGTTAATAACTAATTGTTTTATATGAAAGGACCCTCTACTCGCTTTCACATAATTCTACCCTAATATAAAGGTAAATTCTAATGTTGTTGCCTCCTCAATATCATGCAGCTCCCTGTCAATGTTAGTATTTTGTGCCAAAAGGGTAGGTTCAGTTTCTTCAGTGGTTTGAATTTCTAGATTATCGAATGTCCTTGAATGAGATATGATTTTAGCTTTTGTTTCTTGAATTTCAGGGGATATTTCTTTATTATCATCAACTTCTGCTTCTGTTTCTTGAATTTTAGTGGTTGTTTCTTGTTTTTTAGCAGCTTCTACTTCTATTATTTTTTAATTTTAGGGGTTGTTTCATGATTTTCAATGGCTTCTACTTCTATTTCTTGAATTTTAGCAGTTGTTTCTTGATTTTCAATGGCTTCAGTTGTTGTTTCTTGAATTTTAGGGGTTGTTTCTTGATTTTCAACGACTTCTACTTTTGTTTATTGAATTTTAACAATTGTTTCTTGATTTTCAGCAGCTTCTTATGTTTCTTGATTTTCAATGGCTTCTACTTCTATTTATTGAACTTCAGATGGATCCCTTGAATCAGATATGACTTGTATTTGAATGGCAGGGTTTTTCTTATCAACTTTATCTCCACTTGAATCTTTTCCAAATTTAACAAAATCTATAAGAGTGGAGATGTTTCGATGTGAATGGAGGACCCCTGGAGTTCCTTCTCAAAAAGTCAAACCCCATGTTAATAGCTAACCATTTTATATGAGAGGGCCCTCTGCTCGCTTTCACATAATTTTGCCCCAATATAAAGGTAAATCATGTTGTTACCTCCTCAATATCTTGCAGCTCCCACTTAATGTCAATATTTTGTGCTAAAAGGGTAGGTTCAGTTTCTTCAACGGCTTGAATTTCTAGAATGTCGGATGGCCTTGAATGAGATATTTTTTCATCTTTTGTTTCTTGAATTTTAGGGGCTATTTCTTGATTATCAGCAACTTTTGCTTCTTTTTCTTGAATTTTAGCGGCTATTTCTTGATTTTCAGCAGCTTCTACTTCTATTTTTTGAATTTTAGGGGTTATTTCTTATTTTCAGTGGCTTTTGGTTCTATTTCTTGAATTTTAGTGTTTGTTTCTTGATTTTGAGTGGTTTCTGCTTCTATTTCTTGAATTTTAGGGGTTGTTTCTTGATTTTCAGGGATTTCTATTTCTGTTTATTGAATTTTAGCAATTGTTTCTTGATTTTCAACGGCTTCTGCTTCTGTTTCTTGATTTTCAGTGGCTTTTACTTCCATTTCTCGAACGTCGGATGGGTCCCTCGAATCAAATACGACTTGTATTTGCATGACAGGGATTTTCTTACCTACTTTAGCTCTACTTGAATCTTTTACAAATTTAATAAAATCTATAAGAGTGGAGATGTTTCGATGTGAATGTTGGACCCCTGGAGTTCCTTCTCAAAGAGTTAAACCCCATGTTAATAACTAATTGTTTTATATGAGAGGACCCTATGCTCGCTTTCATAGAATTTTGCCCCAATATAAAGGTAAATCTTGATGTTGTTGCCTCCTCAATATCTTGTAGCTCCCTCTCAATGTCAGTATTTTGTGCTAAAAGGGTAGGTTCAATTTTTAGAGGCTTGAATTTCTAGAATGTTGGATGGCCTTGAATGAGATATGACTTCAACTTTTGTTCTTTGAATTTCATGGGCTATTTCTTGATTATAATCAAAATTTGCTTCTGTTTCTTTAATTTTAGCAGTTGTTTCTTTATTTTCAGCAAATCTACTTCTATTTTTTGAAATTTAGGGGTTGTTTCTTGATTTTTTAGTGGCTTCTTCTTCTGTTTCTTGAATTTTAGCGGATGTTTCTTGATTTTCAATGTCTTCTACTTCTATTTATCAAATTTTAGGGGTTGTTTCTTGATTTTCAGCAACTTCTACTTTAGTTTATTGAATTTTAACAATTGTTTCTTGATTTTCAGTGGCTTATGGTTTTGTTTCTTAATTTTTAGTGGCTTCTACTTCTGTTTCCCGAACGTCGAATAGGTCCCTTGAATCAAATATGACTTGTATTTGCATGGTAGGGACTTTCTTACATACTTTAACTCCACTTGAATCTTTTCCAGATTTAATAAAATCTATAAGAGTGGAGATGTTTCGATGTGAATGGAGGACCCCTAGAGTTCCTTCTCAAAAAGCTAAACCCCATGTTAATAG
Organism: Cryptomeria japonica; assembly: GCF_030272615.1. Taxonomy (NCBI): domain Eukaryota; kingdom Viridiplantae; phylum Streptophyta; class Pinopsida; order Cupressales; family Cupressaceae; genus Cryptomeria; species Cryptomeria japonica. The sequence continues at coordinate 390,579,008 of NC_081407.1, forward strand.
CTAATTATTTTATATGAGAGGACCCTTTGCTCGCTTTCACAAAATTTTGCCTCAATATAAAGGTAAATCGTGTTGTTGTTGCCTCCTCAATATTTTGTAGCTCCCTCTCAATGTTTGTATTTTATGCTAAAAGGGTAAGTTCAATTTCTTTAGCAGCTTGAATTTCTATAATGTCAGATGGCCTTGAATGAGATATGACTCTAGCTTCCATTTCTTGAATTTCAGGAGCTAAATCTTGATTATCGAAAACTTCTGCTTCTATTTCTTGAATTTTAGCGGTTGTTTTCTTGATTTCCAGTGGCTTTTGTTTCTATTTTTTTAATTTTAGGGGTTGTTTCTTGATTTTCGGTGGTTTCTGCTTCTGTTTCTTGAATTTTAGCGGTTGTTTCTTAATTGTCACTAGCTTCTACATCTATTTCTTGAATTTTAGGGAATGTTTCTTGATTTTTAGTGGCTTCTACTTCTGATTATTGAATTTTAGCAATTGTTTCTTGATTTTTAGCAGCTTCTACTTCGGTTTCTTGATTTTCAGCGGCTTCTACTTTTGTTTCTCGAATGTCGAATGGGTCCCTTGAATCAGATATGTCTTGTATTTGCATGGCAGATATTTTCTCACCTACTTTAGCTCCAGTTGAATCTTTTCTAAATTAAACAAAATCTATAAAAGTGGAGATGTTTCGATGTGAATGGAGGACCCCTCAAATTCCCTCTCAAAAAGTTAAACCCTGTGTTAATAGTCGTTTTATATGAGAGGACCCTCTACTCGCTTTCACATAATTTTGCCCCAATATAAAGATAAATATTGTTGTTGTTGCCTCCTCAATAACTTGCAGCTCCCTCTCAACATCAGTGTTTTTTTGTAAAAGTGTAGGTTCAGTTTATTTAGCGGCTTGAATTTTCAGAATGTCGGATGGCCTTGAATGAGATATGATTTCAGCTTCTGTTTCTTGAATTTCAGGGGCTATTTCTTGATAATCAACAACTTTCACTTCTGTTTCTTGAATTTTAGCGGCTATTTCTTGACTTTTAATGGCTTCCGCTTCTATTTTTTTAATTTTAGGGGTTGTTTCTTGATTTTTAGTAGCTTTTGCTTCTATTTCTTGAATTTTAGCAACTATTTCTTTATTTTCAGTGGCTTTTGTTTCTTGAATTTCAAGGGTTGTTTCTTGTTTTTCAACAGCTTCTACTTCTGTTTATTGAATTTTAGCAATTGTTTCATGATTTCTAGTGGCTTTTGCTTTTGTTTCTTGATTTTTGGTGGCTTCTACTTCTGTTTCTTGAACATCAAATGGGTCTGTTGAAACAAATACGACTTGTATTTGCATGGAAGGGATTTTTTTACCTACTTTAAGTCCACTTGAATCTTTTTTAGATTTAACAAAATCTATAAGAGTGGAGATGTTTCGATGTGAATGGAGGACCTCTGAAGTTCCTTCTCAAAAAGTTAAACCCCATGTTAATAGCCAACCATTTTATATAAGAGGACCCTTTGCTCGCTTTCACAGAATTTTGGCCCAATATAAAGGTAAATCCTGATGTTGTTGCCTCCTCAATATCTTGCAGCTCCCTCTCAATGTCAATATTTTGTGCTAAAAGGGTAGGTTCAATTTCTTCGATGGCTTGAATTTTTAGAATGTCGGATGGCCTTCAATGAGATATGACTCCATCTTTTGGTTTTTGAATTTCAGGGGATATTTCTTGATTATCAGCAACTTTTGCTTTGGTTTCTTGAATTTTAGCGGTTGTTTCTTGATTTTCAGTGGCTTTTGCTTCTATTTTTGAATTTTAGGGGTTGTTCCCTGATTTTTAGTGGCCTCTACTTCTGTTTCTTGAATTTTAGTGGCTATTTCTTGATTTTTAGTGGCTTTTGCTTCTACTTCTTGAATTTCAAGGGTTGTTTCTTGATTTTCAATGGCTTCTACTTTTGTTTATTGAATTTTAGCAATTGTTTCTTGATTTCTAGTGGCTTCTACTTTTGTTTCTCGAACGTCGGATGGGTCCCTTGAATCAAATACATCTTGTATTTGCATGGCAGGGATTTTTTGACCTACTTAAGCTCCACTTGAATCTTTTCTAGATTTAACAAAATCTATAAGAGTGGAGATGTTTTGATGTGAATGGAGGACCCTTGGAGTTCCTTCTCAAAAAGTTAAACCCCATGTTAATAGCTAACAGTTTTATATGAGAGGACCCTCTACTCGCCTTCACAGAATTTTGCCCCAATATAAAGGTAAATTGTGTTGTTGGTGTCTCCTCAATATCTTTCAGCTCCCTCTCAATGTCAGTATTTTGTGCTAAAAGGGTAAGTTCAGTTTCTTTCATGGCTTGAATTTCTAGAATGTAAGATGACCTCGAATGAGATATGACTCCAGCTTCTATTTTTTGAATTTTGAGGGCTATTTCTTGATTATCAGCAACTTCTACTTCTGTTTCTTGAACTTTAGTTGTTGTTTCTAGATTTTCAATGACTTCTACTTTTTTTTAAAAAAAATTTAGGGGTTGTTTCTTGATTAGCAGTGGCTTGTGCTTCTATTTCTTGAATTTTAGCAGTTGTTTCTTGATTTTCAATGGCTTATGCTTCTGTTTCTTGAATTTCAGGGGTTGTTTCTTGATTTTCATAGCTTCTATTTCTGTTTATTCAATTTTAGCAATTGTTTCTTGATTTTTCAGTGGCTTATGTTTCTGTTTCTTGATTTTTAGTGGCTTCTACTTATATTTCTCGATCGTCGGATGGGTCCCTTGAATCGGGTATGACTTATATTTGCATGGTAGGGATTTTCTTACCTACTTTAGCTCCATTAGAATCTTTTCCAGATCTAACAAAACCTATAAGAGTGGAGATGTTATGATGTGAATGGAGGACCTCTGGAGTTCCTTCTCAAAAAATTAAACCCCATGTTAATAGCTAATCATTTTATATGAGAGGACCCTCTTCTTGCTTTCACAAAATTTTGCCCCAATATAAAGGTAAATCATGTCATTGTCGCCTCCTCAATATCTTGCAACTCTTTCTCAATGTCAATATTTTTTGCTGAAAGGGTAAGTTCAATTTCTTCAATGGCTTGAATTTCTATAATGTTGGATGACCTTGAATAAGATGTGACTTCAACATCTATTTTCCTGAATTTCAAGGGCTATTTCTTGATTATCAGCAATTTATGCTTCTTCTTTTTTAATTTTAGCGGCTGAATCTTGATTTTCATTTGCTTCTGCTTCTATTTTTTGAATTTTAGGGGTTGTTTCTTGATTTTTATTGGTTTATGCTTCTATTTATTGAATTTTAGCGAATGTTTCTTGATTTCCAGTGGATTCTACTTTTATTCTTGAATTTTAGGGGATGTTTCTTTATTTTTAGTAGCTTCTACTTCTGTTTATTGAATTTTAGCAATTGTTTCTTAATTTTCAGTGGCTTCTTCTTCTATTGCTTTATTTCAACGGCTTTTCTACTTCTGTTTCTCGAACATCGGATGGGGCCCTTGAATCAAATATGACTTGTATTTGCATGGCAAGGATTTTCTTACCTATTTTAGCTCCACGTGAATCTTTTCTAGATTCAACAAAATCTATAAGAGTGAAGATGAGATCACTCTTAAAGTGATCGTCAATGTTGTGGACATATCTATAGCCAGATCTCAAGATATATATGTAGATTCTATTCCCACACATTTAGTAATAAAACATTCTTCTTCTAGGACAAATGGCCTCAGTACTAATTAAATGCAAATTAAAATTACCAGCTTGTGCAATGATGGATAATTGATCAAAAATTGTGTAAAACTAGCAAGTACAATATTATCAAGCTCTATATATACGAATCAAATACTAGGAACACGTACAATTCCCAAACTAGAACTCAATCCAAGTAGTTATTCTATGGACACGTTGTTTTGTTAGTCAGACTCATACTTATTTATTGTGCCATAATGCCACACAAACATGATTGTCATTAATATGAAAGCTAGACAAAATGGCACCTGACCCCTGTCTTGAATCTTAGTTAGGGATGTAGTGAAGTAAACCAATTCAATAGATCCAAAGAAAAGTAGAAAGTAGAGTGCTAACATAACATTCTTGTGCCAACATAAAATAATTACCAATGATGTAAGACAGGTGGTCACCAACATTATTGTGATGACAACTACCCCTATGATAGAAATAATCAAACATGTAGCAAGTTGTCAAATTTCAAGTTAAATAAAAATGCATCCTTTTGTCTTTGCAAAAATGATCTACACCTAACTTGAATACCAAAAACATAAAAGAAGCAGATACTTGATGCATCTCCCATGTGTTTCGTATCTCAGAAACCAATACTAATAACAAGACAAAGAATCATCAAGATCCAATTAATTTCTAGAATGTATGTGTCTGTGTATTTTTTAAGAGGTACATATTACTTTCACCCTAGGAAAGAAACCTAGAGCCGAACTCTAAATTATAATTAAAAATGTCTCATTGATGATAGCCTGACTTCCAACCATAGATGCAAGTATGCCAATTACAAAAATTGGCCACCGTAGAGATTCTGCAAAGGTGTTACACAATAGGTCCATTATTTCATAAATTTATCATAAGAGAAGAAACGTTGCCCAAAATATGCAATTTTTTTTAAACACAAACATATGTATGTGTACCTGCAATGTATGCATAGAATCCAATTTGATACCTAGTAAACGTTACTAATCTTTACAAGAGATTGAACAGGAAAAACTAATTAAATCTATGGATCAAAGAGCATAAAGCATCAGTTTCTTGAAATATAGTGGCAAATACAAACTCACACAAGGAAAACGTTACCAATGTTTACACGAGATTGATTAGGAAAAACTAATTAAATCTATGGATCAAAGAACATAAAGTATCACTAGTTTATTGAAATATATTGTCAAATACAGACTCACACAAGGCAAACGTTACCAATCTTAAATATATGGATCAAAGAGCATAAAGAATCAATTTCTTCAAATATATTGGCAAATACACACTCACATAAGGCAAAGGTTACCAATCTTTACAAGAGATTGATAAGGAAAAACTAATTAAATCTATGGATCAAAGAGCATAAACCATCAGTTTCTTAAAATATATTGGCAAATACAGACAAATGGAAGGCAAACGTTACAAATCTTTACAAGAGATCGATCAGGAAAAACTAACTAAATATATGGATCAAAAAGCATAAAGCATCATTTTTTAAAAATATATTGGTAAATACATACTCACATAAGGAACATATTACCAATCTTTACAAGAGATTGATCGAGAAAAACTAATTAAATCTATAGATCAAAGAGCATAAAGCATTAGTTTCTTGAAATATATTGGCAAATACAGACAAACACAAGGCAAACGTTGTCAATCTTTACAAGAGATTGATCAGGAAAAACTAATTAAATCTATGGATCAAAGAGCATAAAGCATCACTAGTTTCTTGAAATATATTGGCAAATATAAACTCACACAAAGCAAGTGTTACCAATATTTACATGAGATTGATCAGGAAAAAATAATTAATTCTATTGATCAAAGAGCATAAAGCATCAGTTTCTTGAAATATATAAGCAAATAAAAACTCACACAAGGCAAACATTACTAATCTTTATAAGAGATTGATCAGGAAAAACTAATTAAATCTATGAATCAAAGAGCATAAAGCATTAGTAGTTTCGTGGTATTTTCTTGAAATGTATTGGCAAAAACAGAATCACACAATGCAAACGTTAGCAATCTTTGCAAGAGATTGATCAGGAAAAACTAATTAAATCTATGGATCAAAAGGCATAAAGCATCAGTTTCTTGAAATATATTGGCAAATAAAAACTCACGCAAAGCAAACATTACCAATCTTTACAAGAGATTGATAAAAAAAACTAATTAAATATATGAATCAAAGAGCATAAAGCATCACTAGTTTCTTGAAATATATTGGCAAATACAGACTCACACAAAGAAAACATTACCAATCTTTACAAGATATTGATCAAGAAAAACTAATTAAATCTATGGATCAAAGAGCATAAAGAATCGGTTTCTTGAAATATATTGGCAAATACAGACTCACACAAAGAAAACATTACCATTATTTACAAGAGATTGATCAGGAAAAACTAAATAAATCTATGGGTCAAAGAGCATACAGTATCACTAGTTTCTTGAAATATATTGGCAAATACAGACTCGCACAAGGCAAACATTGACAATATTTACAAAAGATTGATCAGGAAAAACTAAATAAATTTGAGGATCAAAGAGCATAAAGCATCTCTAGTTTCTTGAAATATATTGGCAAATACAGACTCACACAAGGCAAATGTTACCAATCTTTACAAGAGATTGATCAGGACAAACTAATTAAATCTATGGATCAAAAAGCATAAAGCATCATTAATTTCTTGAAATATATTGCCAAATACAGACTCACATGAGACAAACGTTACCAATCTTTTCAAGAGATTGATCAGGAAAACTAATTAAACCTATAGATCAAATATCATAAAGCATCAATTTATTGAAATATATTTACAAAAAAAGACTTACACAAGGTAAACGTTACCAATCATTACAAGACATTGATAAAGAAAAACTAATTAAATATATGGATCAAATAGCATAAACCATCACTAGTTTCTTGAAATATGTTGGCAAATACAGACTCACACAAGGCAAACATTACCAATCTTTACAAGAGATTAATCAGGAAAAACTACTTAAATCTATGGATCAAAGAGCATAAAGCATCAATTTCTTGAAATATATTAGCAAATACAGACTCACACAAAGAAAACATTACCAATCTTAACAAGAGATTGATCAAGAAACACTAATTAAATCTATTGATCAAAGAGCATAAAAGCATCAGTTTGTTGAAATATATTGGCAAATAGAGACTTGCACAAGGCAAATGTTACCAATCTTTACAAATGATTGATCTAGAAAAACTAATTAAATCTATGGATCAAAGAGCATAAAGCATCACTAGTTTCTTGAAATATATTGGCAAATACAGACTCACACAAGGCAAACATTACCAATCTTTACAAGAAATTGATCAAGAAAAACTAATTAAATCTATGGATTAAAGAGCATAAAACATCATTAGTTTTTTGAAATATATTGACAAATATAGACTCACACAAGGCAAACGTTACCAATCTTTACAAGAGATTGATCAAGAAAAACTAATTAAATATATCGATCAAAGAGCATAAAGCATCAGTTTCTTGAAAAATATTGGCAAATACAAACTCACACAAGGAAAATGTTACAAATCTTTACGAGAGATTGATCAGGAAAAACTAATTAAATATGTGGATCAAAGAGCATAAAGCATCACCAGTTTCTTGAAATATATTGGCAAATACAAACTCTTACAAGGCAAACGTTACCAATCTTTACAAGAGATTGATAAAAAAAAAACTAATTAAATCTATAGATCAAAGAGCATAAAGCATCGATTTCTTGATATATTGGCAAATACAGACTCACACAAGGCAAGCATAACCAATCTTTATATAATATTGATCGGGAAAAACTAATTAAATCTATGGATCAAAGAGCATAAAGCATCAGTTTTTTGAAATATATTGGCAAATACAGACTCACACAAGGAAAACGCTACGAATATTTAAAGGAGATTGATTGGGAATGCCCGATGTGAATGGAGGACCCCTAGAATTCCTTCTCAGAAAGTTAAACCCCATGTTAATAGCTAACATTTTATAAGAGAGGGCCCTCTGCTCGCTTTCACGAAATTCTACCCCAATATAAAGGTAAATCATGTTGTTGTTGCCTCCTCAATATCGTGTAGCTCTCTCTCAAAGTCAATATTCTATGCTAAAAGGGTAAGTTCAGTTTCTTTAGTAGCTTGTATTTTTGTAATGTCGGATGGCCTTGAATGAAATATGACTTTGACTTCCATTTCTTGAATTTTAGGGGTTGTTTCTTTATTATCAACAACTTCTGCTTCCATTTCTTGAATTTTAGCAGTTGTTTCTTGAATTTCAATGGCTTTTGCTTCCGTTTCTTGAATTTTAGGGGTTGTTTCTTGATTTTCAGTGGCTTATGCTTCTATTTCTTAAATTTTAATGGTTGTTTCTTCATTTCAGCAGCTTGTACTTTTGTTTCTTGATTTTTAGCTGCTTCTGCTTCTGTTTCTCGAACATCAGATGGGGCCCTTGACTCAAATGCAACTTGTATTTGCATGGCAAGTGTTTTATTACATGCTTTATCTCCACTTGAATCTATTCCACATTGAACAAAATCTATAAGAGTGGAGATGAGCTCACTCTCAAAGTGATCGTCAACGTTGTGGACATCTCTATAGCTATATCTAAAGATATATTTATAGATTCTATGTCTCACACGTTCAATAACAAAAAAATTCTTCTTTTGGGACAAATGGACTCAATACTGATTTAATGAAATTGATAATTACCACCTTGTGCAATGTTGGATAATTGATCAAAAATTGTGTAAAACTAGTAGGTAACCTATTATCAATATCTGTATCCCCAAAATAGAACCAGATCCAAGCAGTTGTTCTATGGACACATTGTCTGTTGGTCAGACTCATACTTCTTTATTGTGCTATAATACCACACAAACATGATTGTCATTAATATGGAAGCTAGACAAAATGGCACCCAACCCTCGTCATGAATCTTAGTTAGAGATGCAGTGAAGTAAACCAATTCAATAGATCCAAAGAAAAGTAGAAAGTAGAGTGCTAACAGAACATTCTTGTGCCAACATAAAATAATTATCAATAATGTAAGATAGGTGGTCACCAACATTACTGTGATGACAACTATCCCTATGATAGAAATAATCAAACATGTATCAAACTATCAAATTTTGAGTTAAATAAAAAATGCATCCTTTCATCTTTGCAAAAATGATCTACACCTGACTTGAATACCAGAAATATAAAAGCAACATATACCTAATGCATCTCCCATGTGTTTCATATCTCGAAAATCAATATTAAAAGCAAGACAAAGAATCATCAAGATCCAGTTGATTTCTAGAATGTATATTTGTCCGTGTATTTTTTTAGAGGTACATATTACTTTCACCTTAGGAAAGCACCTAGAGTTGAGCCCTGATTTATAATTGAAAATGTCTCAGTAATGATAGCCTGACTTCCAACCATGGATGCAAGTATGCCAATTACAAAAAGTGGTCACCATAGAGGTTTTGCAAAGGTGTTTCACAAGAGGTCCATTATTTCATAAATTTATGAAAAAAGAAGAAAAGTTCCCAAAATATGTAGTTTTATTAACACAAACATAAGTAAATGTACCTGGCACATATGCGTAGAATCCAACCACATGCCTAGACCCCGCTGCAAATAAATGCTAGCATATAAAATTACTGGTGGGATTTTAGTTTCCCAAAGTTTTTATATAAAAATATTTATAAAAAATAATTTTTTTGTTAGAGTAAAAGGTTAATTTTACTTAATTAGTTTAATTAAGTCACCTTTTATTCCTTCTTATGATTCTCTTAGTTATGCATTGTATGTATTTAATAATTATTTTAATTATTAAATGCATTCTCATTTAGGGTTGCACACCTTTTAGGGTTGCACAATCTCCTTTTATAAGGATTGTATTGTATTTCTTTATCATTTCCCTCTCTGAATGATAATTTCTTTCTTCAGAGCCATTGTTGCTTTTTTGTCTCCATTCTTCTCTTGTGACAGATTTTCTTGCATGCAGGTGATCTTGGGTTGTGAGAAGTTGGATTTCTCAACTTCTTCATGGTATCAGAGCTCAAATCTGTTGCAGCTTGTTCTTTATTTGTTGAAGAATTTTTTGGAGCTTTGAAGGTTTCAATTATTCATAATTTTTTTCTATTGGATCTGGGGGGTACTTAATTTTCTAGGTATTTTGGGCTCAAACAAACCTCACCATTGTGCTCAGAGCACCCAAAAGCCCCCATTTTCATATAAAACTTGTCCATTTTGGATAAATTTGGCTTCTAGAATTTTTTATTATTATTTTGCCCTTTTTGGGCACAGTTCCCAAAAAAAATTGCAATTTTTTTTCTTCATCTTAACGACTTGTAGGTCGACATAGCTTACAAGCCACTTGTATCGGATGATGGTTATACACCGTTGCCACAACAGTTACTTTAGTCGTTGCGGTCAGCGGCTCCCTTTGTTGTCGTTGGCGGTCCGAGTAGCCGCTAGCGGCTTCCACTACCGCCCAACGGTTAGCCCGCCCGCTAGCCGGCCTCCACCAACACCGCCAGTGCACCACCCCACTCCACTGCCTCCACTTAGCCTGAGCACCACCGCCGCCAACTGCATCGCCCACTAGCCACCAGAGCTCCACGAGACCCTGTTTTACATGCTTTTTATAGGGGTGGTTTTTTTGCCATAACTTGGGAAAACAGAGGCCTTTTTCGATGTATCTTATATCGTTGGAAAGCCCTTTTTGAGCACTATTCAAATTTGGAAGTGAGATTTGATGATTTTTTCATTTTGTACCTAGTTTTTGTCATCAAAGTCGGAGCTCTTTTCTGCACTCTGGGAGCCATAACTTGGGCAAACAGACTCATTTTTCGGCAAACAAATAGGCATCGAAAAGGTCTTGGAGAGACCCTATTCAGATTTGGGGTTCATTGTTCCATAATTTTTACTAAGTACACAAGATATTGTTTGAAGCAATTTTTTTGAGCTTTCTTTTCTTTCTGGCTCTCAGATTGTACTGGGGTTTGGTTTTTCATCTTGTGGGGGTGTTATTTTCTACTTTCTGTAATTTACTTTAGAAAATGAGAACACCTTAAACTCAAAAAAACAAAAAAAACCCTTCTATATCCTTTGTCTAGTCTGAAATATTACTTAATTAAAAGACACAAGAGTAGGTACAGGTACACATTGCAAATTCTTCAGTTGAGCTTCTTACATCACAAAACTATCACCTTTGGAAAGCTCGTATGATGAGGCTTTTCGGATCAAGCAGGTTATGTCTTATTTGGGTGAGGCTCAGCCTCAATTGCAGTGTCCTTTTGAGATTCTTCAGCATAGGAATAAGATGGATGAGGCTATGGGTGTCATCTCCTTACATGTTTCAGATAGCTTGCTCTTTCACCTTGATGGTTTTCTCACTCCTCGAGCTATGTGGTCCAATTTTGCTGATCTTTTTGGTACCATCAATGAGTTCAGATAATTATAGATTGAGGTAGAACTCTCTTCTTTGTTACCTGAGTCCTTTTCTCACATTGAGGACTTTCTGAACAAGTTTAAAACCACCAAATCTATCCTCCATAGTTGTGGTAAAAATAAGACTAACACAGAGTGTATCTACTTGATTCTCTCTAAGATTCGAGGTCCCTATCAGATATTTGCTTCTACATTTTATTCTACTATGGATGCCTTGGGCGTACGTTTCACCATGCCTTAATTTGATGTGTTTTCTGATCGCTTGACTTGTGAGCAAGCTCACCTATCTCAGCTGGAATCTCTCATAGGATCAAAGAACAAAGTGTTGGTTGTACAGACATCTAAAGAGAACAAGAAATAGAAATCGAAGCCTAAGAAGGATTCAACTGGCAATGAGAGTCCCTCCAAGACACCACCTAAGTCTGATTCTAAACTGGATTCCTATCCCAAATAGGAGAAATCTTCTGAGTCTTGTGAGTCTTCCTCCAAGACTAAGAAGAAATCAAAAGAACTTTGCAGTTTGTGTGGCAAAGAAGGACATCCTATTTCCCAGTGTTGGAAATGATTAAAGGCTTTGGAGGAAGCCATGCAACAGCATCATATTTCTTCTCCCCAACCTCCTTATTCCTCTTCTATAGGGAAAGGACATGCTCTTTCTGCATGATCTATTACTTCTGCATCCACTTGGATTATTGATTCAACGGCTTCTCACCACATGACACACTCTCAACAGCTTGTTACCTCACTTGCTCACAGTGATACTTTACAAATTGCGAGTGGTGACTTAGCACAACTTTCAGTTTTAGGTTCAAGTATTGTTCCATTAACAAGTGGTTGTATTCAAGATGTTCTTTTGGTTCCTGATATTTTGACAAACCTCCTCTCTGTTTATCAGATTTGTCATTCTGGCTCTGGTAAAATAGTTGAGTTCTCACCACATGATGTGGTTATTAGAGAGCTCCATGATCCTGATTTGGTTGTGGCTACTGGCAGTGTTGATCCTGATCTTGGTTATATAGGTTTGATAGATTTGAGAGTCCAGATGGTTCATGTGTTTCTCTTGTAGCACATATTGATTCAGTGAGAAGACTTTGGCATGAGCATTTTGGCCATGTCAATTACAGATACTTACAACAAATTAGCACACAGGCACTTGTGATTGGGCTCCCTCAGATATCCAGTACTGATGGTGTATGTCAAGGTTTTGCACTTGGCAAACATCACCATGATCCTTTTCCTATAGGTAGATCCACACATGCTAAAGCACCCTTGGATTTGGTACACAGTGATCTTATGTCATTTTCGACCTCATCTTTTTCAAGGGCCAAGTATGTGCTCACATTCATCGATGACTTCTCCAGACATACATGGGTGTACTTTCTTAAGTACAAATCTAATGTCTTTGATTCATTTCGAGTCTTTAAGACATTTTTTGAGAAGCAATTTGGTCTTTCTATCTGGAGGATACGCATAGATAATGGGAGAGAGTATGTGAATCAGGCTTTTATAGATTTCTGCACTGAGCATGGTTTGCAACATCAATTATCAGTTCCTCACACCCCTCAATAGAATGGTGTTGCTGAGAGAAAGAATAGAACACTATGGGAGATGGAAAATTGTATGCTTTAGTCATGTTCTATGCGGCCTACTTTTTGGGCTGAGGTAGTTAATTATGCCACTTATATTCAGAATCGGATGCCTCATAAGGCATTGCGACAAATGACTCTTGAGGAGGCTTGGTCCCATATCAAGCCTAATGTTTCATCATTCTGAGTTTTTGGTAGTGAGTCTTGGGCATTTATTCTAGATGCTCAAAGAAAATCCATGGAGAGGAAGTGTCATCTTCTTATAATTGTTGGATACTATGAGGATGTTAAGGCGTACAAGTTGTTTGATCCTGATTCTAGAGAGGTGTTGTTTAGGCGGGATGTCCAATTTGATGAGCACCTTCCTTAGATGGATTCTCCATCACCAGCTTCTCCCCCATTGCCTCCTCCTCCCTCTTCATCTTTTGAGGATTCCTTATTCCTTGAGGATGATGCAAATGATGGTCTGCCATCTCCACCACCACCACCCACGGCTCAGCCTTACCCCAAGTGGGCCCGGTTTATAGTTGATATCGTTGGTTCTATGGCAAGTGATCCTTCCGATTCACATCGTACTCATGCACAAACATCTAGTTCTAGCCTTCTGAGTCATGCCATTTCGAATGATCCTCAAAAAAATTCAGAGGCGACTGGTAACCCAGAGTGGGATAGGGCCATGGATGAGGAGTATTATTCTTTGATGAAGAATCATACTTGGGATCTTTTTACTCTTTTGAAAGGAAGAAAGTTGGTTCGGTGCAAGTGGGTGTACCATACCAAGTATGCTACAGATGGTTCTATTAATAATTATAAGGCTTGTCTTGTTGCGAAGGGGTTTTCTCAGGTGGAGGGTATTTATTACTCTGATACCTCTATTCATGTCGCCAAGATTAATTCTATTCACTTTGTACTTTTGCTTGCAACTTCACAGGGATGGACAGTTTTTCAGATGGATGTGAAGAGTGCCTTCTTGCATGGAGACCATCATGAGGAGATCTATATGGATTATCATCAAGGATTTGTGTAGGATTATTCTTTGGTTTGCAAACTTTGACGTTCATTATATGGTCTCAAATAGGCCCCTCGGGCTTGGTATGAGAAGATGGACTCTTTCTTGCTTTCCACACTCTTCACACGTTGTCATTCTGATCCCACAATTTATATTTAGCGTTAGGGGGATGATTTATTCTTGTGTTATATGTTGATGATCTCATCATTACCGGTAGCTCATCCTCCTTGATTCAGAATATTCAGAGAGCTTTGATGGATCAATTTGAGATGACGGATCTTGGACTTTCGCACTATTTTTCGGGTCTATAGGTTATTCAGTCTTCCAATGGGATTTTTGTACTTCAGCAGAAGTATGCTCTGGATATGTTTCACAGATTTGACATGCTTGCTTGCAAGCCTGCACCCACACCATTTCAGTCAGGTGTTGTTTTGTCTGCCACTTGTTATACACCTTCTGTGGATTCTACCTTATACAGGTAGTTGGTTGGAAGTTTGTTGTACCTTACACATACACGTCCAAATCTTTCCTTTGTGGTTGGTCTTGTCTCTAGGTTCTCCCATGATCCGCATGAGAGCCATTGGCGAGCTACCAAACGTATTTTGAGGTACATTTAGGGCACTACATAGTTTAGCATTCACTATACTTCAGGATCCCCTCACATTATTGGCTTCACTGACTTGGATTGGGCTGGTGATGCTCATGATCAGAAGTCTAATTCTGGCTTTGTTTTTTGTCTTGGTTCTAGCCCTATCACATGGTCTTGCAAGAAGCAATCTTCTATTGCATTATCATCTACAGAGGCTAAGTACCGAGTAGCGGTGTTAGCTAGTCAAGAGGTTTTATGGCTTCAACAATTGATGGTCCTAAGTTTGGGTTCCCTCCTAATAGTCCCACTATTCTTTGGAGTGACAATCGAAGTGTCATTCACATTTCTCGCAACCCAGTGGAGAATCAGAGGACTAAACACATTGAGCTTCGCATGCACTTCATTAGACAGTTGATTCAGGATGGCTTTCTCATCTTGGAGTACATATCTACAGAGGAGCAGGTTGCTAACATCTTCACTAAACCTTTCACATCTCTGTGCTACCTTCAGTTGCGCTCTATGCTTGGGGTGAAGGAATTTTTCCTTGGGGGTTTCATTGAGACCTTCCTTCCTTCATGTTTTTTTAGCATACTTTTTCCATCTCTTTTTTGGAGTAGAGTTTTCCCCACGTGGTTTTCTCTATTTCTCCGGTTTATAAAGATTTGGTTGTGATCAGGTACCTCATCAGCCTTTGTTGTTAGGACCCAAATTTGCTTTCCTCGTGTAGTTGCATTTGCTTTCATGCATTTAGTTTGCAGCTTCTCCCTAAGCTCATCTTAAGGGGCGTGTTAGAGTAAAAGGTTAATTTTACTTAATTAGTTTGATTAAGTCATGTAGACATCTAAAAATGGTCAACGCTTGCGGAGTCATACTTTAACATTTGTGCATTGCCTTATTTTAGGGTTTTTGCATCGCATTAACATTTCTCCTATGTCACGCACTTGGTTTTTTATCATTTGCGAGCATCGAGTCCTTCTTCTGCATTCTTTATTTATCTCGCTCTCGAATTTGGTCTTGTCAACAACAATCTTCAGTCATGATTTTGGTCAATCTTATCATGTCGCATCAATGTGCGTGCTCATTTGTTATCATTTTGGACATCGTCAATCCTAATTAGGGTTTTGTCCTCTTATCAATCTTGTCATCTTGCGATCGATTTTTCATCGATCGTTGTCATTTTCAATCTTGTCATTTTGCAATCTATTTTGTCATCGATCGTTGTTGTTTTCAATCTTGTCATCTTGCGATCAATTTGTCATCAATCGTTGTCATTTTCAATCTTGTCATTTTGCAATCTATTTTGTCATCGATAGTTGTCATTTTTTTCATTTTGCGATCGATTTGACATCGATCGTCGTCCTTCTCAATTATGTCAATTTGGATCAATTAGTCATTGTTCCTCGGTGCATTTATCAATCAAATCATTTATCAATTTAAAATCATGATCGAATCGACATCAAATCAATCTTACATCAAGACCTAATTGTCGTCCTTGCATTTCTAATTTATCTTCTAGGGTTTCATGATTTATTCATTTAACCTTGTTTGTCACTTTCTCTCCATTTTCTCTTTAGGTCAAATGATTTATTTATTTATCCTAAGTCTTCTTGTCACAATTAAATGTTTATTTAATTGGCTAATTAATTCCTCCTATTTTTGTAAATTAATGAACGAAAAATTATTAATTAATTTACCTAATTTCCAAGTCATCATTTCTAACCTAGTTTTCTAATTGCTTCTAATGTCTATTTCTATTTCAAAAACTTGTCATAAATTCTTGCATAGCAATTTGTCATAAATTGTCATAAATTGTCATAAATCCTTACATAGCAATTTGTCATACACTTGTCATAATTTTGCTATTCCTGATTTGAATTTCCATTCGAATCACTTTCATGTAATCTTATCTTTTCTCTAATTTGTCTATAAATTGGATGAATTTCTTCAATCAAAGTCCCCGGCCGAATCAATCACGCTTCTAGTATTCTTGCGCTAACATCTTGTCTACTTGCTTTCACACCATGCTTATGCACTAGTAGGTGAGATCCACAAACAAAGCTATTTGAAGGAGAAAGGACAATGGAGCCACATGAAGGAGACATTCAAGTTTGCAATGGTTTGCGTTTGAATTGATGTCTTGTTTTCATGTCTTTATTGAGTGTTTTTAGGATTGTTATCACTGCATTTGAGTTTTCGTGATTGAACTAGTCCAATTTGCTATTGCTTGTGATGATTTCCGATTTCCTAGCTACAAGTCACACTTTATTCCTTCTTAAGATTCTCTTAGTTATGCAATGTAAATACATTCTCATTTAGGGTTGTACAATCTCCCTTTATAAGGATTGTATTATATTTCTTTATCATTTCCCTCTCTGAATGATAATTTCTTTCTTCAGAGCCATTGTTGGTTTTTTGTCTCCATTCTTCTCTTGTGATGGGTTTTCTTACATACAGGTGATCTTGGGCTATGAGAAGTTGGATTTCTCAACTTCTTCATTTTTAAATTTAAATTTTGTGGCAAAAATGTTTTGTTTGTTTTTAAAAAAATATTTAACACCCCCATGGAGGGGCCCAACCTGCACTCCACAAGGTCGGGGTTGTTATGGCATAGCATCCTTGGCATCGAGAGGTACTAGACAGAAAATGTCTCATCGGTACCACCGACACTGATGGTACTAGGTACCATGGCCCGGGACTTGCAGCTGACAAGCCTGCAAGTCAAACCTTCATGTACCTATTGGTACCATAGGTACCCACGGTACCATGGGTAATTTTATTTCTTTATCTTTTGTATTTAAATCTACATATAATTGTTAGTTCATATTTGCTTCGGATCTGTTTGAAACCCTAACAATTGGTATCAGAGCCTGGTTTTCTGTAAATTGGCAGGACTTTCATATTTGAGTGGGAGCAATGGAGGATTCCAAATTCAAGGTCAAAAAGTTTAACGGCCAGAATTATCAGTTATGGAAAATGCAGATGGAGGATTACCTGTATCAAAATGATTTGTAGCGGTCATTGGAAGGAAAGGCAAAGAAACTAACCACAATATCAGATGAAGAGTGGGACATTTTAGATAGAAAGGCATTGGGATCCATTTGATTGTGCCTTGCATCTTCTGTAGCATTCAATATAACAGAAGCAAAACGACTGTAGATTTGATGGCAACATTGGCTAAGTTGTATGAGAAACCCTCGGCTTCGAATAAGGTATTTTTTATGAAGTGTTTGTTTAATTTGAAAATGAGTGAGGGAGGATCTGTAGCGGAGCACTTAAATGAATTTAATACAATTACCAGTCAATTGTCTTCAGTAAAAATTACCTTTGCAGAAGAGGTTAGGGCTCTCTTGATTTTATGTTCTTTGCCAGAAAGCTGGAATAGCTTGGTTATGGCTATAAGTAACTCTATCTCTGGTAAAAATACTTTGGTATTTGATGATATTGTTGGTGTTATCCTAAGCAAGGAAATGCGAAGGAAAAGCACAGGTGAGACTGCAACATCATCGAGTAGTGTTTTGAATGTGGAGAAAAGAGGAAGATCAAAGGAAAGAGAAAAAGGCCCTGGGAATGAGAAGTCATGAGGGAAGTCAAAAAAAGGATGCTCTCAATCTAGAGGAAAGAAAGATTGTTGGTACTACGGAAAGCCTGGTCATCTAAAGAAAGACCGTTGGTCTCGGAAAAACAAAGAAAGAGATAAAAATGAAAATGATAGTAAGGAAGCTAATATTGCAAGTAATACATTACAAGATGCTTTAATCTTATGTTTGGATAATGTGAATGATTCCTGGGTAATAGATTCTGGGGCTTCATTTCATGCTACACCCCATAGAAAATATTTTTTAGATTATGTTCAAGGTGATTTTGGACAGGTATATTTGGGTGATGATGAGCCCTGTCAAATTGTTGGAAAAGGAAAAATAAAGATCAAGTTGTAGAATGGTAATGACTGGTTTCTACAGGAGGTAAGACATGTTCCTAATCTAAGAAGAAATTTAATATCTGCAGGGCAACTAGGTAGTGAAGGTTGCATAGTTACCTTCTCAGACAGTATGTGGAAAGTCACTAAAGGATCATTAGTAGTAGCTAAAGGTGCGAAGGTAGGCACATTATATCTGTGTGCTGGTAACACTTACTCTACCTTAGCTGCTACAGATAAAGTTACTGCAGGGACAACAACAATAAATGTTGCAAGAACAGATTCGATAATGTGGCACCATAGGCTTAGGCACATGAGTGAGAAAGGGATGAAAATTCTTCACTCCAAAAATCTATTGCCAAGACTAAAGAAGATTGATTTAGAGTTCTATGAAAATTGTGTTTATGGTAAACGGAAAAGAGTCAGATTTCTCAAGGTTGGGAAAGAGAAGAAGAGTGAGAAGTTAGAGCTTGTACATTCAGATGTATGGGGAGCAGCTCAGGTATCATCTCTTGGTGGCTCTTGTTATTATGTTATTTTTATTGATGACTCAACCAAAAAAACATGGGTATATTTCCTAAAACAAAAATTAGATATTTTTGAAACTTTTAAGAAATGGAAAGCTTTGGTTGAGAATGAGACAAGAAAAAAGTTGAAGTGTCTCAGATCAAATAATGGAGGTGAGTATTGCAGCAAAGCATTTGAAGATTATTGTTCCTTAAATGGGATTCGAAAGCAAAAGACAGTTCTAGGAACTCCACAGGAAAATGGTGTGTCAGAGAGAATGAATAGGACTATCATGGAACGTGCGAGGAGCATGAGATTGCATGCTAGATTGCCCTTACATTTTTGGGCAGATGTTGTACATACTGTTGTCTATTTGATAAATAGAGGACGTTCAACCCCTTTGGATGGTGGTATTCCAGAGGAGGCATGGACTGGTAAAAAGGTAAATTATTCTTTTCTAAAAACTTTTGGTTGCGAAGCTTTTGTCCATGTTGATAAAGAAAACAAAACCAAGCTTGATGCTAAATCTCATAAATGTACCTTCATTGGATATGGGATAGATGAATATGGCTATCGGTTATGGGATTTTGAAAATAAGAAAATAATTAGAAGTAGAGATGTTATATTTAATTAGAAGGTTATGTATAAAGAATAGATGCAGGAAAAGAAGCATGAACAGGACAAACAAGAATATGTGGTGTTGGATGAGATTCCTGAAAATGAAATGCCACAGGTACCTAATGCTCAGCAACAACAGATTGTCCCACAAACTCCTGCAAGTGTTAGACGTTCTCCAAGGACAAGTAGACCCCCTGAAAGATTTTCTCCTTCTTTGTATTCTATTTTATTAATGGATTATGGTGAACCAGAAGAATATGAAGAAGCAATGCAGGTAGATGCCAAACAACAATGGGAACTAGGCATGAAAGAGGAGATGGACTCCTTGATGAAAAATAAGACTTGGGACTTAGTCCCTTTACCTACAGAAAAATGAGCCTTACCTAACAAATGGGTTTATCGAATAAAGGAGGAGGAAGGAGGTCAGAAAAGATATAAGGCCAGACTTGTGGTAAAAGGTTTTGCACAGAAAAAGGGTATAGATTATGATGAAATATTTTCTCCAGTTGTAAAAATGACTTCAATTAGAACTATACTTAGTCTTGTGGCTGTAGATGATTTACATCTTGAACAATTAGATGTCAAAACAACTTTTCTCCATGGAGATTTGGAGGAGGAAATTTACATGTTGCAACCACAAGGATATGAGGTCAAAGGTAAGGAGAACTTGGTGTGCAGGATGAAGAAAAGTTTGTATGGCCTAAAGCAAGCACCCCGACAATGGTATTTAAAATTTGATAGTTTCATGGCTAAACACAGTTATCATAGATGTCATTCTGATCATTGTGTATATTTTAAGAGATTTGATAATGGCAGTGTGTGGGAGAAAAAGTGACACTAAGCAAACATGCCCTAATCTCACTTTCAACCACACACTTGTGGAATACGAAAGAGCCTAGAGGTATCACACAATTGGCTACTTCTTCTTGTGAAAGAGAGAGCCATGGGCTACCTATTAGGATTTCTATTCCTTTGTTGAAATTGGAAGATCAAATGAGGCAAGTTCAATCCCTAACCCCAAAGTGCAAGTATGAACTAATAACAAGATTGCAGAATTAAACTTAAACAATGGAAAGTTGTAAACACAAGGACAAGACAAGAATGAAAATGCGTACCTGGAGTTAAAATCTGACTAAAAATGTTCGGGACGGGGGCGCGGGCGCCACTATCCTGATTCTGCCCCTGAAACTACTCCGGAAACTGTTGTTTTGCAAAGCTGTCAAAAATGCTGAAAACTGCTGTCAAAAGGACCAGGTCGCCCAGCGCCCCTGTCCCAGGGACCAAGGTGCCCCACGCCCCTGTCTTGGTCTTTTGCTCTGAGATTTGGTGTGTTGTTCGGTCTCCGTCTGCTTCTTCCAGATCTGTAACTTGCGGCGTCGTCCGAATTCCAAAACCTGCACTTATATCTGAAGAGGTGTGGTGGGTGGCTATATAAGGTTTTGCCTTAGTCAAACCCCCGCTTTGGTGATTTCCACCTCCACGAATAGCCAAGTTGTATTGTAAAATGTATTGTGTGTGCAGACCTAGTGTGTGTGCAAGGTCCTTAAATGCAAGAAAGCAAACTAGAGCAACCTAGAAAGTAAACCCTAATTGCTTGTAAATGATAATGTAAATGCTCTAAATCAAGATGCAAAGTGATCTAAAGCATGAATAAAGGATATATAGAAAGCTTATGCAAAGACATGAAAACAACATGAAATCATACCCAACCCTCAAGGGAGGAGTACAAGCCAATCTTCAGTCGGTAATCTCCTATTGTTCTTCAATGTCTCCCAAGCCCTAAATGAATGAAATTGATGAATGCTTGATGGATGGATGTTGAATGTTATTGAAGTCTTCAAAGATCTGCTCTTTCACTGCATAGAGGGTCCTCTAAAGCCAAAATTTGGATCCTTTCAAATGAAGAAAGAGAGCTCTTATATATGAAACCCTAGGTCTTAATTTCGACTTTTGGCTGACCTAGAGATTGAATATCCCGCCAATTTCTTGGGGTTAAGCTTTATTTTATGATTGGATCACGCTCTTAAAATTTCGGGAAAAATGTCCGAGACCATGTGCACTCCGAGCGCCATGGTCCCGACAACTTTTTACCAAATTTTTAGGGCCGTCGGATATGATGATTTTAGAGAGAATCCTAAAGTTACAGGTGATTTCGAGATGTTTTAACCCCCGAAATCAAGCCCCCAAGCTCAAAATAGGACTTAATTAGGGTTTTTGATTAAATGATGTATAGGAGGAATAAAATGAAAAGGGCACACTTTAATGAAAGGGCCCAACTTTATGATATAGGAGATGATAAAATAGAACCTTAGACCTAATTAATTTGATTAATTAAGTGCTAAAAGGGAAATGCAATGCAAAATGAAAAATGCACCAAGGCGGGTGCTAAACTAGGTGTGAAATTGTACAACCCTAGCAAGTGCGTACAATTTACGACGCTACATTTAGCCCCCACTTTAGCGGTCATATGAACACTACGTGCATATGCAAGCTAAAGTATAGAAAAGTAAACATTATTTGAAAAAGGATATATCCATAAGTCTGTCGAACGAAACCCCCAGCGGTATCTGCAGTACACAGTTAGGAACCGCACCCTACAAAACCACATGTTAGATCACAAAATCACCTAATGCTTACTAAGGAAGGTGATGAAAATTCGAGGGTAGCTATATGCCCCCCCCTATTTCGGCTTGCTAATTTTAGTGAGTTGAAACAGGGTATCATGTTTACCACTTCGAATTGTTAAAGAATATTGATGACAAATGCTCACAAGAAGATTTGATATGAGATCAAAAACTAATGGAGAATCATTTGGTAAGAAAGAGGACTAAATCTCAATTCCAACACAACAAAGAGTGTGAGGATTTGAGAGTTCTCTAACACAAGATGAAGGATGTAAATGGAAACAAAATGCAAAGAGAAGAAAAGAAAGGAAAAAAGCATGAATACACACATTGGTGATCCATGAGAAGAATAGTGAGAGAGAAAACATGGACTTCTCGCCCCTAGATCTTGTCTAGGTGATCCATGTAAGGGAGGAGAGTGAGAAAGTCTAGCCTTATGCCGCTAGTTCCACTCAACCTCATGCATGTGTGTGTAAGGGAGGTTAGAAGCACCTCATAGGAGTCTATGCCCGAGTATGCTACAACCTGTATATGTATAGTACAAAAGCGTGACATATCGCTCTAAGAGTCTGTGCTCTAGTTCCGAGAATGACCCATTGCTCAAAAAGTGTAATGTTTATGTCATAAAAAAATTAGAACAAGGATACCTACCTTCATCACAAAAGAAGATACCCCAAAAATGCAACAATGTCATAGATCCAAGCAAGAGAGTTTTGCACTCTTTAAGCAAGGATAAGATAGTTGAGAAGGGATATCCTATAGTATGTGTAAAGGAGATCCTTAGAGGAGAAGAGATCTTTGTACAAAAGACACCTATCCCTGAGAGAAATTGTCTTAGACAAATATAACATCTTCTAGAATAAGACAAAGAAGAGAATAAGAATGCAATACTTCCTTCTTTTGCGAGATGAAAGTGATTCTTAATGAAGGATGACGCTCTTTTTAACCCAATTAGGAGAGTGAATTCATTATGGATGTATTTTACCAAGTGCAAAAGAGGTTGTAGTCAAGGACTTACACCTCTTGTAAGAGAGAATCCTTGAACAAACAACAACAAATGCGTACAAGGCATAACATCAAGTAATAAAGTACACACCATCCACAAAATAGGAAAAAGTGGATCCTTAGATAAAAATAAGGAAAGATCATTGCCTCCCAAGGATAAGGACAATGAGAAGGACTTACACAATCTTCTAGGGAGAGATTTGGACATAAGCAAAAGAAGAGATGTATGAAATCACTCTTGTCCCCATAGGAACAAGAAAATTAGGCTATTATGTTGCTTCAAAAAATATGATTGCACTTGAAATTGTACCATCATGAATGACAATGAGCCCCCAGTAAATGAGCTACCAATGTCACACAATGATGAGCAACATCATAGCCATTAATGTTATTTAAAGACATGATAGACTGAATGAGGTATTTGAATATGAAATGCTAAATGCTCAACTATAAGTGAGATCAGAAACATGTATAAAGTGATAAAAATTGAAGAAGAAAAGTCACAAGAAATCTTAGAAGAGGGATGAGTGTAATTTATTAGAGCCTTATCCCTGGAGGAAAGGACTTTATGATGAATAGGAAATAGAGATTCATAAGTGGATTTAGAAATTTGAGGGGAGTCATAAAGAGATTTGTTCATCGCCAATATTTCCTTATGAGGGGAATGAGAGTTGATAGAAGTAGAAGATGATTTAGTTGAAGTGAGATCATCATCACTACTAAATATAGCATTCACATTGAGAGATGGTCTTTTAGATGCTTTGGTGCGTTTGCAGGGATTATAGCCAAGTCCAAAGGCATAATTGTGAAAATTAGTCTCTAGAGGAACTTTTATCCCTTGTTCATGAGCACCACAACCTTTTCCATGATACCCAAGCTTAGCAAAAATGCGAAAACCACGACCATAACGATCAGCCATTTCAGAAAGAGGAGGTGGTTTTTCATAAGACAAAGAATCAAATTCTTCAGAATTAGAGGTGTGAGGAGAAGAAGTTTGAGAAGCGGCCACAAGATTATTGCTCATAGGTTCAGGTAAGACTGATTGATCTCTAGTTTCTTCCTTCTTTTTACCTTTAATATCTCTAGGAGGAACCCTATACTCACCTACAAAGGTGGGATTAAAATCAAGAGATCCCCAATCGTCTTCTGCGAGAACCTTCTCAGGATCAAAAGTCTTTTCATATGTAGACTCAAGTCGAGAAGGATCTTCTTCAGGAGCTTTAGACTCATCCAAAGAATTTTGACTATCAGAGGGTGAGGATTCATCCATAGGTATTTTGTTTAACGAGTCATCACTAGAAGAGGAAGGTTTAGAAGAACTCCCTTTGGAAGTAGATGTTTGCAAACAAGATTGAAAATTAGTATCACCTATCAAGGTATATGTCTTATTGTTATAAATAAATTTAACTTGTCTATGCAATGTAGAGGGGACAGCTTGCATACTATGAATCCAAGGTCTCCCTAATAACAAGTTGTATGTTAGATTTCCTGACATAACATGGATAGGAGTAGGCAAAGTAACAGGTCCCACTGTGATGGGTAAGGTGATAATACCTAATGAAGACTTAGCCACATTATCAAAGCCTCGAATGGGACGAGAGTCGGGCTCAATAAGGGATGTATCCACATTCATCTTATGCAATAGATTAATGCTACACACATTAAGGCCAGAGCCATTATCTACCAGTGTTCGTCTTATAGCAGTGTCATTTATGATAACCACAATCATCAAGGGATCATATTGATGTTGAATTTCACTAGTAGGCAACTCATCTTGAGTAAACACAATTTGAGCTTTAGGATTCATCACAGAGTTAACCAAAGACACTATATTACTTGATGTATTAGGTGGAGGAACATTCAAATCTTTCAAGGCATCTTGTAACATTCCATAATGAGCGGAAGAAGTTTGGATCAAATACCAAAGGGATATCTTAGCAGGGGTAGTTTTAAGTTGTTCTATGAGATCATAGTCCTTACTAAGCATTTGTGTAATACGAGGAGCTTGAGGAAGAATAGGTTGGGAAGGAGGAAGCGAAGTGGGGATAACTGGAGGAGGATTAGGTTGCGTATTGTTTCTTGTGTTATAGGTATGGGCAACTGCATGATAACTCTCTCTAGTCAGTTGCTTAGCATACTCATAAGGGCTCTTAGTAGAATAACCTCCTTGCACAGTAATAATAGGTTTCTTAGGCATGCAAAAAGAATCATTAGCATAACCACCTTGAACCACTAAGATAGACTTATTTAAAGGTTGAGAATTTTGAGAAGGACAAGCACCTTGGACAGTGAAGAGAGGTTTGTTAGGTGTTTCATTTACATGTATCAAATTGATTGAGGATGGTTTAGGGGAATGAACAAAAGTGTTGGAATAATTGTTGATAGTCTTTTCTTGCACTAAAATCTCATCATGGATTAAATCAATTTTAGGAGAGAGACAAGGGGTAGGCATTGATGTTCTAGTAGGAAGAGTAATACTAGGAAAGGTCATATCATCCTTTATCATCACAGGATCTACATGGGGAATAAACTCTCTAGGAGAAGGATCAACACTACTCTCTAAAGTCTCACTTTTGAGAGGGAGATCTTTGAAAGAAATGTTAAACATCTTGCTTTGAACTAGGGTCTCCTTATGAGTAGAACCAAGTTGAGGAGAGGGAGATGCTTTATTTTTAGAGGGAGAATAATTGAGATTCAAGGAAGGGGATAAACTATCAAGGGAGAGAGAATAATCTACACCTTCTTCTAATGGTTCATCCCAAATAGTGAAGTTGTTGAAAGGAATGTTTGAAGTATTGTCAATTTCAGGAGAGGAGATAACATTGTTTATTAATTCCGCATCCTTAGGAGGGAGAGCATCAATAGATGTGTTAAACTCATCCTCTTTCCTCAAAATATGTTCAATATGATCTTTAGGGGAGAGAGAATTAAGGAAATTGCTTATTATTTCATCTTCTTTCTCTAAGGGATGTTTATGGGTAAGACAAACTTTAGGAGAAGGGTAAGCATTTATCATTAATTCATCATCTCTAGTGGGAATTTTGTTGGAAAAGGAAATGCCATCACTAAGAAATGTAGGGATAATGTCATCTTCTTGCACAAAAGGATCCTCATGAAGGGAGTGTTTTTTAAGAGCCACACAGTCATCAAGGGCATCATCTAACAAAGCATGATCATATCTATTAAAAGGTTTATCTTTTGATTCAAAAGGAGATATCTCTTCATAGAGGGGATCATTGAAAACAACCATGTTACTAGATTTAGTGGAAGAGTTGATAGGAATGTACCCTTGAGAGGAACCATTCGACTTATCTTTCTCATCACATCTAAATGGCATAGTAACAAGGTTTATGAGTTTTTGGTAAAATGAAGGTTTGGCATATTTAGGTTTCAAAAATTCATCTAAAGCTTCATCTAACTCATAATCATCACAAATATGAACATCTTGCAAATAAAAATCTGACATTTTGAAATTGCATAAAATTTAAACACACAATGCAAGAGAAAGCAATAATAAGTCTCACATCGGGTTCACCAAAAATGTGTGGGAGAAAAAGTGACACTAAGCAAACATGCCCTAATCTCACTTTCAACCACACACTTGTGGAATACGAAAGAGCCTAGAGGTATCACACAATTGGCTACTTCTTCTTGTGAAAGAGAGAGCCACGAGCTACCTATTAGGATTTCTATTCCTTTGTTGAAATTGGAAGATCAAATGAGGCAAGTTCAATCCCTAACCCCAAAGTGCAAATATGAACTAATAACAAGATTGCAGAATTAAACTTAAACAATGGAAAGCTGTAAACACAAGGACAAGACAAGAATGAAAATGCGTACCTGGAGTTAAAATCTGACTGAAAATGTTCGGGACGGGGGCGCGGGCGCCACTGTCCTGATTCTGCCCCTGAAACTGCTCCGGAAACTATTGTTTTGCAAAGCTGTCAAAAATGCTGAAAACTGCTGTCAGAAGGACCAGGGCGCCCAACGCCCCTATCCCAGGGACCAGGGCGCCCAGCACCCCTGTCCTGGCAGGACCAGGGCGCCCCACGCCCCTGTCCTGGTCTTTTGCTCTGAGATTTGGTGTGTTGTTCGGTCTCCGTCTGCTTCTTCCAGATCTGTAACTTGCGGCGTCGTCCGAATTCCAAAACCTGCACTTATATCTAAAGAGGTGTGGTGGGTGGCTATATAGGGTTTTTCCTTAGTCAAACCCCCGCTTTGGTGATTTCCACCTCCACGAATAGCCAAGTTGTATTGTAAAATGTATTGTGTGTGCAGACCTAGTGTGTGTGCAAGGTCCTTAAATGCAAGAAAGCAAACTAGAGCAACCTAGAAAGTAAACCCTAATTGCTTGTAAATGATAATGTAAATGCTCTAAATCAAGATGCAAAGTGATCTAAAGCATGAATAAAGGATATATTGAAGCTTATGCAAAGACATGAAAACAACATGAAATCATACCCAACCCTCAAGGGAGGAGTACAAGCCAATCTTCAGTCGGTAATCTCCTATTGTTCTTCAATATCTCCCAAGCCCTAAATGAATGAAATTGATGAATGCTTGATGGATGGATGTTGAATGTTATTGAAGTCTTCAAAGATCTACTCTTTCGCTGCATATAGGGTCCTCGAAAGCCAAAATTCGGATCCTTTCAAATGAAGAAAGAGAGCTCTTATATATGAAACCCTAGGTCTTAATTTCGACTTTTGGCCGACCTAGAGATTGAATATCCCACCAATTTCTTGGGGTTAAGCTTTATTTTATGATTGGATCATGCTCCTAAAATTTCGGGAAAAATGTCCGGGACCATGTGCACTCCGAGCACCATGGTCCTCTCCGGGCGCCATGGTCCCGACAACTTTTCACCAAATTTTCAGGGCCATCGGATATGATGATTTTAGAGAGAATCCTGAAGTTACAGGTGATTTCGAGATGTTTTGACCCCCGAAATCAAGCACCCAAGCTCAAAATAGGACTTAATTAGGGTTTTTGATTAAATGATGTATAGGAGGAATAAAATGAAAAGGGCACACTTTAATGAAAGGGCCCAACTTTATGATATAGGAGATGATAAAATAGAACCTTAGACCTAATTATTTTGATTAATTAAGTGCTAAAAGGGAAATGCAATGCAAAATGCAAAATGCACCAAGGCGGGTGCTAAACTAGGTGTGAAATTGTACAACCCTAGCAAGTGCGTACAATTTACGACGCTATAGGCAATTATATTATCCTGTTGCTTTATGTTGATGGCATGCTTGTTGTTGGGTCTAACATGCAACATATAAATGATCTTAAATAGAAATTAGCTAGGTCATTTGCTATGAAGGATTTGGGTGCAGCTAAGCAAATTCTCAGTATGAGGATTACACGGGACAGGAAAAATAGAACCTTGAATTTGTCCCAAAGTGAGTATATAAAGAAGGTGTTGAAAAGATTTAACATGCAGGATGCAAAAGCAGTTAGTACACCTTTGGCTAGTCATTTCAAATTGACTAAGGAGATGTGCCCAAAGGCACAGGAAGAGGTTAATAAAATGTCTAACATCCCATATTCATCAGCTATTGGCAGTCTGATGTATGCAATGGTATGCACAAGGCCAGATATTGCACATGCAGTGGGAGTTGTGAGCAGGTTTATGAGTAATCCAGGTATGGAACATTGGAATGCTGTGAAATGGAATCTTCAGTATTTGAAGGGAACTACTATGAAGGCATTATGTTTCAAAGGATCTAATGTTGCTCTAAGTGGATTTGTTGACTCTGATCTGGCAGGTGATATTGATTCATGGAGGAGTACTACAGGGTATGTTTTTACTATAGGGGGAACTGCAGTCAGTTGGATTTCTAGGCTACAAAAGGTTGTTGCACTTTCAACCACTGAAGCTGAGTATGTTACTGCTACAGAAGTCAGCAAGGAGATGATTTGGTTGCAATGTTTTCTGAAGGAATTGGGTCAAACACAAGAGGATAGCCCATTGTATACTGATAGCCAAAGTGTCATTCATCTTGCAAAGAACTCTTCTTTTCATTCAAGGACAAAGCACATTCAGCTCAGATACCACTTCATCTGGACTATTTTGGAGGAGGGTCAGTTACGACTTGAGAAGATTCACACAAGTGAGAATCCTGTCGATATGTTCACAAAGGCAGTTCCATAGGAGAAGCTGATTCCTTCATCAGTTTTTGTTGGTCTTCTTGATTGATAATTGTGGAATCTATACCAGTCAAGTCCTAGTGTTTTATCTAGCGGATGTTGCATGTATAGTGGTGTCGTGTAGTATCAATCTCCAAGTGGGAGATTGTTTGGTGTGGAGCATGATCAGTCTCCAAGTGGGAGATTGTTGAAATGTGGCAACTGATCAACAAAGTACTGTACACTCAGCACGTATCCTCGTCAGGGTTTGGGGCCGAGCTGGGCCTCGAACAGGGGTTCGGGGGTGGTAGCCCCCGAGAAAAAAAAAATTTGCCATTTTTCGTTGATGAAAACCGACATTGTAATAAAACCCTAAAAAGGTTGACTTTGTTTGTTGCCCTAAAATGCATGTTATAAGCGGTTGGGATGCTTAAGGCATTGTAAGGTTGATGTACTATTTTTGCTAGATAATAAGAAAGATTGGACGGTTGTGTATGGTGGACGTAACCCATTCTAGGTGAACCACGTTAAATCTCTATGTTATCTGTGTCCTGTTTTATTTCTTTATCTTTTGTATTTAAATCTACATATAATTGTTAGTTCATATTTGCTTCAGATCTGTTTGAAACCCTAACAAGGGGGTCTATAGACCCCTCCCATTAATTTTTTTTTTTCAAATTTTGCAGGGATATTTTTTATTTTGATAGGGTATTTTTTTAAAAAAATTCTATGGACTATGACAAATAATTTGACAGACATCAGGGTTATGCAAACAAAAAAAAAAATTGCCTTTTTTTCAATGGTCACTGAAATAGGTCAAGTTATATATTATTTTTCGTCTCCAACCAACCTGAATCTATTCATGAGGTCCATTTTATCCCACGAGGTCATATGTGAAAGCTCGCCCCCAAATGCCTCATATAAAATCACAACCAAGGAAACCCATTTGACCCAATATTTTCCTAACCTCAAATCTGCCAACAACCCATCATAACAACAAACCCAAAAGCCATGAATTTGCAATAAACAGTTTGAAAAACTCTCATATCTAAATGTCTTTCATTCTTTCATGCATTCATGAATTCAAAACCTAGGGTTATAACACCATAAAACCGTATCTTTGATACCACTTGTAAGGAAACTTGTAGCCGACTTTATGATGATTTTCACATAATCCAATTGAGATTTCAACAAAATAATCACATAGAATCCACATGCAAAGAATAGACCACATATATCAATTTTGACACAAGATATACCCTAGGAAAACCCTCATGAGAAAAAAAAAACCCAGCCTCCAAAAGCATCCATCATTTATGTATTATTCAGCAACGCAACATTACAATACATCCATGAAAGCCTTTGAAAACCCAACCATCAACAAGCACTCCATGTGAACAAGCATGTAACCACACATCCCATGACATGCTTCCAACTTTGACAAATGCTAAAGGTTAATTGGCTAACCCAAACAACTACTCTTGTTGTTTCTTTTATAGACACAAGCTCTCACAAAACCACCAATTGTTATTACATCAAAACCATGTTCTACAAAACCATGTGCATATACCATGCGCTAACTACCTCATTGACCCACATCTAATATTGGGTACTTTATTAAATTATTTTCCCTAATATTAAATAAATATAATATAATATAATCCCAATGTTAGAATATAACTCATTAGGTTGTCTCGGGAATATTCCCAAAGAATTTGTACATGTTACATGTCCATGTGCAACATCAAATAAATAAATATTACATTACATGTCCATGGGAAACTCGCATAATGAATAAATATTATAATTTATAATCATTATTATGCAAGTTGTACAACACCTATTTTCCCAATAAAAATAGCTTCCATAGGTGAAAGTTATGCTTCGTTGAAGTAAAATAGTCAATTAGGCTAAGGAGGTAAAAATTGGAAAACTTGAATTTTTTTCTCAATTTGGCTTAATTTAATTTCTAATTAAAAAAAAAAATTACAATGGGGGTGGGTCAACTCAGACCTGCCCCTTATAAAAATATAATTTAATTTTTAATATTTAAAAATAAAATAGAGTATTTAATTTAGTTAGCACTGCATTCAATACCTCTAAAGGTATTTAATAATGTGTGTTTTTATTCATTTAAACAAGGGTTTATATTTTATTGGGGGTGGGTGATAAGTGGTGGAGGCCACCATCAATGCCCAACCTTGTTGGTACCATTGGCGGTGGGAATCACCAACAATACTACAATAGCATCAATACTACATCAAGGGTGTGGGGGGTACGAACCTCCCCGCCTCACACTTTTTTTTTCAAACAATAAAAATTACCCCCATCCCATATTTTTTTAATTTAAAAATTCTTTTACAAGGTAGAATTTTTTCTCAGATAAGATTTTTCTTAATCTTTTATTTTCTATAGATTGGCACAAATTTGATGGTCATCGAGTCATTTGACCAAGAAGAATTGTATTTTTTCAACTTGGCCAAAGTTGAGAAAATTATATATCAAAATTCATCACTCGACCAACCTGGATCAAATGGTGAGGTTCATTTTTTCCTAGGAGATAATTTTTCAAAAATTCCTCATATGAATGCATATCCAAAAAACTCGTTTAACCAGTAGACACCTAAAATTGGTCATTTGTATAGAAAGAAATATGGTTGTAGCGCAACATCCAGGAGATTGCTTGGTCGCGTGCTAGGGTTTGGCCCCAGCCGCGACCTTTTCTTTGCTCTTTTTTGCAATCTACCGTGTGTTGTGTGGTTGGAGGGTGGTTCGATGTTCATGGGGGGAGTTTTTTGGCTGGTGTGGGTTGCTTTGCAATTTGGTCATGGTGCTTGGTGGGGTGTTGGGACTTTTATTTGTTTTTTGTCGGGTTTAGGTGTTGGAAGATCTGTGTTCAGGTTCTTTATTTTGAATGTTTACCCCAGTTGCTCTCTGTTCTGGTGTTTTCTTATGTTCAAACCCTTGGTTCTAAAAGGGTTTTTTCTTGTTTTTGCATTGCATGGATATGCATGGAGCTCCTTCCAGAGGGAAGATTTCTCTTTTTAAGGATGTTGTGCTCTGAGGTAACTCTTCCCCAATCATGCATGATAATTGTTTCATCAATGGAAGTGGCAGTAGCTTGGGAGGAAGTTCTTCTCAAAATGAGATCTTTAAGCCGATAAAAGTTAATGGGTGCCTCACAAAGAGTGATAACAGGTCTATTCTTGTGACCCAACCTGAATCTATGGGGGAGGACATCAATTACTTGTCTAACCATAACCTGATCTATAAGTTTCTAGGGATTCATGTATCATTGTCCTTCTTTGAATCATGGGCATGTCGCACATGGAGTCCAAAGGGAGAAATGGAAGTGTTGTTAGCCGCTAATGGTTTTTTTATGGTGACATTTACATGCATGTCAAGTAAGAACAAGTTTTTTGAAGGAGTTCCCTACTTTTACAATTAGGTGGGCCTCTTCGTTAAGCCATGAAATGGTTTCAATCCTACAGAAGAGCTTCCATTGAATGTCCCTATTTGGGTGAGCCTACCATGGTTTCTCTTGTAATTAATCACCTATGCTCATGTTTGCATTGAAATTAATTTAAATAAACCTTTACTTGATTCTATGGAAATCCAAATGGGCCCAAGTTCATGGATTCAACAGCTTGATTATGAAACATTGTCATTTCGTTGTGACATCTGTCATGAATATGGGCATTTATAACGGATGTATCCCAAATTCAAATCTATAGGATCTACTAAAATTGGACAAGATAGCTCACCAAACTAGGATAAAGGGAAGGCTCTTGCAATGGAAGATAATGTGGGCTTCATTCCAGATAAAGCTCATAACAAGGATCGTGGTAAGAAGAGGACTTTTAATGATAGGCAAAATGATGAGGTTTTTAATAAGTTTGATGCTTTGGATGCTTTGGATTAATTGGATGGAGCTATTGTTAATATGCCTAGAAACCAAGATCTTTTGGGAACCAGTTGAGGAATGGAATAATGATATCCAAATAGAAATGCAAGAGGAAGTGATAGGCATGAAAATGAATAAAGAGCTCCCTTTGGGGAACTTAGGTGTACTGGATACAAGTGGGAGATCAATTTCTAAGGATAGTCCTTGCCACACTTGCCCTATGATAAGTGTGGGGAAGGATTCACTGGATGGGATTATAAGTAAAGGGACCCCAACTAGTCTTCAAATTCATCAAAAAGCGCTTAAAAAGGGTGCTATGGAGTAGCCTCCTAAGGTGGGAAGGAAGAAAGATCAAGAAAAAGTGAAGTTAGTCAGAGAGACATTAGTAGAGTCTGGTACTGTGAAGATCATTGAATCTCATTTCTCCTCATCTCTGAAATGATTGTCCTTTCATGGAATGTAAGGGGGTTGAATAGAATCCCTAGACAAAAGTCTATTCGGGAGTTGGTTGTCTCTAATTTTTTTGATGTTTTTATTCAAGAAACTAAGTTATCTATTGATAGTATGTTTCACAAGGTGAGAAACATTTGGGCTAAAGGTAATTGTTTATGCATTAGGGCTCAATAAAGCTCAGGTGGTATGGCTTTCATGTGGGACCCACGTAAGTTTGTTCCAATTTGGTGGATTTCTAGTAAATTCTCTCTGTCGATGCTTGCTACAAGTTGTGAATCTAGTGAGAATCTTCTCTTCACTAATGTTTGTGCTCATATTGACTTTGTGGGTAAATATTTTCTATGGTAGCATTTTAGATATGTTTGTTACCTTGCCCCTCTGTTTCCTTGGATTTTGGCAGGGGGTGTTAATGCAACCTTTGGTTTAAATGAGAAGAGGGGTGGCAATTTATGAATTGACCCTTTTGCCGATCTTATAAGGGAAAATATTGAGTTTATGAGGGTTTTGGATGTTAAACCAGCCAATGGGTTGTTTACTTGGAACAACAAAAGGTGTGGAGAGGAGGCGATAGCTGAGAGATTAGATAGATTTCTTGTATCTTACTATTGGATGGGGGCTAATTGGGTTACCACATCTGAAATCCTAGACTAGAAAGGTTATGATCATTGGTTGATCAAGCTCTCTTCTTCTAATTTTTGTGTCTCAAAGAGCCCTTCGTTCATGTTTCATCTTATGTGGATTTGGGATCCTCTTATACACGATCTTATGTCAGAGTGGTGGATTGAGGGAAAACCTTCTTTTGGCATTGCAATGTATTTGTTTGTAAAACAGATGCAATACATAAAGTATAAGATTAAGAGATGGAACATGAGTAGCTTTGGTAATATCTTTTTATCAAAAAGGGATGCTCAAGACCAGGTTGATTATGTCACTCGTAGAATTGGGGACTATGGTATTTTAGAGGCTCTCTATAGGGAGGAGTGTGCTGCTATGAAAGAGCTAGAGGAGTGGGAACTTCATGAGGAAATCTATTGGAAAGAGAAATCACGGGTTACATGGCTTTGAGAGGGTGATAGGTACACATTTTTTTCACAATTGTGTGCAAGATAGGAGACAAGGGAACTCTATTGCTTCACTCACTTCTTCTGAGGGGGTTACGCTATATTCCCATAGGGAGATTGCTCAGGAAGCTGTGAAATTTTTTTTTAGATTTATTTTATGAAGATCTTGTTCCTAATAGGGAGGAGGAAAAGCTTGTGCTCAACAACATTCCTACCATAGTGAGTAATGAAATGAATGAAGATTTCCTTAAGCCTATCTCTTTAGATGAGGTTGAAAAGGTGGTGTTTGGTATGAACAAGGGTAATCCTCCTGGTCTAGATGGGTTTCCTATAGAATTTTATCAAGAGTTTTGAAAAATTATTAAGCTTGATCTCTTGGAAGTGGCGCAAGAATCTTAAAAAAGTAACCAAATGCTTAGAGCTATGAATGCTACATTCCTCACACTTGTATCAAAAATGGAGGGAGTGGATTCTTTCCAGTCCTTTCATCCTATTGCGTTATGTAATGTGAGTGATAAATAATCATGAAGCTAATTGCAGAGAGGCTTAAACATTTGTTTAGTAAATTGATCTCTGAGGAGCAAGGTGGGTTTGTTGAGGGTTGGAAAATCCTAGAAGGAATTATCATAGCTTCAGAAGTTATCCATTCTATGGCAGTCTCTAAGGAGAAGGATATGTTCAATAACTTGGATATGGCCAAGGCATATGATAGAGTTAAGTGGATCTTCCTAAACAAAGTGTTAGACTTGTGTGAATAATGTTGTCATTGATGTCAAACCAGTCATCCAGTTCTATACCAGATAGTGTATGTAGGCCAGGATACAGTTTGGACGTCGTGGATGTCATGGTAGCTATGCAAGGATTGTATGCAGTCAGTATGTATGTGCAGTTCAAGTGTTGCAGTTTTTGGTTAGAAGTTATTATGCAGCATGGACAACTTTGGATGATGACCTTTTGAAGTCCCATTGAGTTCTCATTGACCCCAATATCTTAGTGTTGGTAAATCTTGTTGATCTCGGTATCAATTATGTATCCCAAAGTTTGCGTTTTTGTATGGCTATCAGAAGTATCTCTTCAAGTTTTGTGATCGTGGTTTCCTTGGTATGTGTGGATTCTATATTTTGGAGATATTGGGCTTAATCTTGTGATGATAGGTCCATTCTCTTGGGTTTGGATGACCCTTGCCCTTTTTCAGTAATCTCGGTATATGCATTGGTAATTGAAAGTATGTAAAGGAATTGTTTAGAAGTATTGTGGAGGTTGACATGAGCTTATTGATAATGTGTTGTGCTTGGTCGACACACTATTATATAATTTTAGCCTTTGGTATATATACATGTACATGAGTGGTGAATGAAGACATCGATCAAGAGAGAGTGTGTGTGGTGTGTGGAAGATAGTTGGCAACAAAACAAGAAATGTATGTGAGAGTTGTAGATAGCGAAGGTAATCAGTGTCATAGTAGTGCAGTAGTCCTTTACCAAACCTGGTGCAGAACAATGGTGTAGAGATCTCTAACTAGGTCTTCTGTAAAATATGAGATTTGTAATTTGAGCTTAAACTTAGAACTGATCTCATGCATTTGGAGATGCAAACCTTCTTAGTTCAACCTTTTTAGTTGCGGTGAGCATTCTAGCAGTTAGCCATTTTTTATGTATCTACAATGAGTGATCCGACAGTGAGCCATTTTTGTAATTTGGTAGTGAGCCACCTGTTCATAAACATAGCTATAACTAGTTATACTTTCTTGAGAGTTAACACTCTCCGTGGTTTTTCCCATTTGGGTTTTCCACGTATAATTTTGGTGTTTATCTTCTGGTTGTGTTCTTCTTGTTTATTCTGAATTAATTGTTTTATTTCAGTCAAGTCTGTTTGATAATTTTGAGGACAACTTCAATTGGTAAAAAGTTTATTGTTTTAAATAAGTGGGAATACTGATTCACTCCCCCACCCTCTTAGTATTCTAGTGCTTTCAACATGATCAACACAAAGTGCTTGCTTCCTTTGGCTTTAGTACTGATTGGATCAATTGGGTGATGAGTTGTATCAATTTTTCTTCATTTTGAGTTCTCATTAATGGTGAACCCATTGATTTGTTTTGTGCTTCTAGAGGCCTTCGTCAAGACGATCCCCTTTCCTCGTCTATGTTCCTTTTAATGGCAAAAGGTTTGGGGAGATTCATCAAGTCCTATGTTTGGAAAGGGTGATGCAAAGGTCCAGAGGTTATGGATTTTCACATACAACCTGCAATGATAGAAATTAAAGGTGTCAAAGGAGATTCTTTCTTCCAACTCACTAACTCCTTCACTAGGCTTCTCACTCCTAGCCGCTTTACACAAAAATTGACTCAAACCCCCAAAATGAATTGAAAACCTTGGGGAAAGATTCTAAAATTTCTAGAGGTATCATTATAATTCACCATATTAAAGGGTGTAACACCAAAACACTCCCTTGTGCGGTTTGTCTTGTGTTGGCTCCTATATTCTACTAGCCCTACTCAGAGGGTTTTTTGGTAATAACTTTCAAGGTATTGGGTATGGGCACAAAATGAAAGTTTATTAGGATACCCTTTTCAGATTCATAAAACATATTCAAAATAAAGGTAGACTTGTTTTGGAAAGTTGGCTTCAAATTTTGACTAATTTGTGTCGGATTAAGTCTAATTAGGCCAAATTAACAAAGAAACTATATGAAATATTAATCACCAACCCCCAAAATCTTCTCCAAGGTCTAGATATGTTGAAAAAAAACCAATTCCACAATTTTCATCAATTTCCACACTCCCCAATAGGCCCAAACATCAAACCCTTGGTCTAGGTCTCTTTAAAGCACTTTGAATGAGGATTTTATGGAAGTGCCACTTCCAAACCTTCTCAAACCTCACCAACTCTTAAAAAACATTTTATTAGGTCTTAACATGCATATTGGATAATTATATGACCTTCCTCTTCAATATTTCATCAAAACCCAACTCCAACCTCTCAACTTTACATGAAAATGTGTGACAGTCCTCCGCTGGGGCATCAACAAAAGTCACCAAATGGCAGTCTCTACTCCTGAAAGACATTCAAACATAAAATATACACTAATTTAGGCCATTCCACTGAGTCACAGGGTTAAATAGTGGGTGGAATGGCCAAAACATCATTTTATTCCTTTTGAAACCCTACCATAGCCATTACAGGCAATTTGTAGTGAAATGATTGTAAAATTCAAAAAATGTAATGAAATAATGTCAAACCAATTGAAAATAATATATAAATCATATTTTTATCATCTCATAACAATTTAATGGCATGAAAAGGTCATATCAGATCATACAAGCCTGAGAAATAAGGAAAAAATAGTAAAACTCTGAAAATGCTTATTGAAAAACAATGATTTCTTATTGCAATTGCTTCCTTAAAAATTCCAACCCCTCCTTTGTGGTTCTTTAGGCTTAAATAGACAAAAAACTAACTATCAAACCTCTAATGACCGTTGGGAACATATTAGTGCAATTTTGCACTTTTTTGTATATGACAACATTAGCAATTTTGACAACTTTTGCATTTTTGAACATAGTGACCCCAAACTTTGTAGATATTTATCTAATTACCTCCAGTTTATTAAATAAGTAAAATCAAATATTATTTCATCAATAAATATCATGGAAGGCATGTTTACAAGTTTTTTTTTGTGTCCTTCTATGCCATTATAAACAATTTGTTGACAATTTTGTCTTAAAGGCTCAAAACAACTTCCTAATGCCTAGACTGGTCTTAAAACATCCCAACATGGTCCTTAGGTCCTTTATTTATGACCTTGAAAACAATAAAAACATAAAAGATTCAAATTTTACCTCATAGAGGCATGATGACACATCGGGTGCTCTTGCGCCATACAACCCCACTAAAGAAGAACTCATGTCCCATGAGTACCACCATGCTCTAGGATGTCATTGGACTCTTTGTACACCTACAAAAAAAGGATACAGACATGCATACAAACACATATCATATCTAATGGGATTAAATTCCTTTGCCATCTTTGTGTCACATTCCAATCTTCCCTTTGGTACTTTCAACTACTCCTTCTTCTTGCCATCTTCAGTCCTCCCACCTTGGATTAGGCCCCCTGTACCTGCAAGCTTAGTTTGTTTACTGATTTTATCCTCCAAAAATTGACATATGACTGTCCCAATGAGCACACCATATTCCAACCTTGTTGTACTAGTGCACTCAAGCCTTGAAATGGTTGCAACTTCTTCACTCATCAAGGGTTCTCTCCTGCCAAACATAACAATATTAGTCTTACCTTTCCCTTCCTCTTTTTGCTGAAAAGAAGTGAGTCTAAAATCCTTTACATCCTTTTTGATAAGGTATGTGTTCTCCCTACCATCATACATTGACTTTCTATTAAATTTCCATCTCCCCAATAGCAAATGACAACAATCCATTGACAAAACATCAAATAGGACCCCATCTTTGTACTCACCAATCTGAAACTCAACAAATTCTTGCTCATTCACCAATAATGACTGATTACCATTTACCCAAGAGACTTGATAAGGTGCTTCATGAGGTATTCTATCTAGATTCAACTTATCTACCATCTCCTTAGATACCATGTTATCTTGTGAACCTGAATCAATGACAACTTTGCATACCTTACATCTACATTTGCATGTAGTCCTAAATAAACTCCTCCTTTGATTTATTAATTTCACTTTAGGTGACTGCAACAAAGTTCTTCTTACCATCAAACCTTCTCCAACTTCTGAGAAAATATTAATAGGACCAGGAGAGGCTACACTTTCTTCTCCATCTCCTTGTACTACCTGAGCCCTTCTTTCATTTCTTCTCTCACCACCACTTGATGTGGATCCTTGCCTTTCAAGACACTTAAATGTTGGATGTCCAATCTCTTGACAATTGTAGCATCTACCGGTAAAGGTATTTGAGTTCCTTCCTCCTCCAAATCTGCTTCTTGTACACCTAAAGCCACCTCTTACATCAACACTTTGATCCTTACCCTTACTTGCTTCTTCTTGTTTCTCATATGGCTACTTGCTTGTAGAAAATGATCCCCTTCCTCTTGTATTGTTTCCTCTTCCCCTACTAGACTTATCTTTCCTTCTCTTTATCTTCTCCTCCACCTTGATAGCCAATTGAAAACACTCTTCCACAATTCATGGGTTAAAAACAACCAATTCATCTTGTATGTTAAACCTAAGGCCACCAAGGTATCTAGCCACTTTTCAACTTCATCTTCATCCATACCTACCCTTACTCTTAACTTAAAAAAATCATCAATGTATGTCTTCACATCTAAATCCTTTTGTTTTAAAGTTTGCAATTTCTTAAATAATTGAACTTCATAATCTCTAGGAAGGAATTTAACTTTTAGTTTTGCAACCATCATGTCTCAAGATGTTATCTTGTCTTGTCCCCTCTTTCTCCTCTCAGCTTGTTCATATTTCCACCATAGAAGTGCATGTCCCTTTAGTTTGGTCTTTTCCACCTTGACCATTTGATCATCAAGTACATCTTCACTTTCAAAGTAGGTATCCATGGCTACAATCCAATCTAGTGGTTCTTCCTCATTCAGGTTCCCACCATACATAGGTAAATAAACCCTTACCTTATATTGGTCACTTCTCACTGCCTTTAACAACCTAATTGCCCATTGCTCTTCAAGATCTATCTGGTCTTCCTCCTTTGCTTCCTAAGACCCTTCTTCTTCCTCCTCTTCATCACTCACATCGCCCATGTCAATATTTCTCCTCTTATTTGACTCCAAGGCTTCAAGCCTTGTCAACACAACATTGTAGGACTCTTGCAACCTAGTATTCTTATCTCTCAACTCTTGCAACTCTCTGGCAGTACCAACATGCTTAGGAGGCATCTTGTCTTCAACCTATCACTCACTCTTCTCTCAAATTCCAATTATCTCCTTCACAGATCTACTTCCTTTCTCTTATACCACTTTGATGTAGAGGTCTAGTGGTTATGGACTATCACATAAATAACCTACAATGATAGAAATTCAAGGTGTCAAAGGAGATTCTTTCTCCCAACTCATTAACTCCTTCACTAGGCTTCTCACTCCTAGCCGCTTTACACAAAACTTGACTCAAACCCCCAAAATAAACTGAAAACCTTTGGGGGGGATTTTAAAATGTCTAGAGGCATCATGATAATTCAACATATGCAAGGGTGTAACACCAAAACACTCCCTTGTGTTGTTTGTCTTGTGTTGGCTCCTACATCCTACTAGCCCTACTCAGAGGGTTTTTTGGTAATAACTTTAAAATTACTGGGTCTGGGTACAAAATGAAAGTTTATTAGGTAGAGTTATAAAAAATATGTGTAATAAAGGTAAACTTTTTTTGGAAAGTTGGCTTCAAATTTTGACTGATTTGTCGCGGATTAAGCCTAATTAGTCCACATTAACAAAGCAACTATATGAAATATTGATCACCAACCCCAAAACTCTTTACCACGGGTCTATATATATTGAAAACAAACCACTTACACAATTTTCAACAATGGCCACACTCCCCAATATGCCCAAACATCAAACCCTTGGTCTAGGTCTCTTTAAGGCACTTTGAAAGAGGGTTTTATGGAAGTGCCACTTCCAAACCTTCTCAAACCTCACCAAATCTTCAAAAACATTTTATTAGGTCTTCACATGCATATTGGATCATTATATGACCTTCCTCTTCAATATTTCATCAAAACCCAACTCCAACCTCTCAACTTTACATGGAAGGTTGGAAGTCCTCCCCTAGGGCATCAACAAAAAGTCACCAAATGGAAGTCCCTACTCCTAAAATACATTCAAAAATAAAATATACACTAATATAGGCTATTCGACTGAGTCACAAGATTAAATAGTGGGTGGAATGGCTAAAACATCACTTTCTTCCTTTCAAAACCCTGCCACGGGCGTTATAGGTAGTTTGTAGTAAAATGATTGTAAAATTCACAAAAATTAATGAAATAATGTCAAACCAATTAAAAATGAAATTTAACTCATATTTTTATCATCTCATAACAATTTCATGGCATGAAAATGTCGTGTCATATCATACAAACTTGAGAAATAAGGAAAAAACAGTAAAAATCTGGAAATTGGAAATGCTTATTGCTTCCTTACAAACTCTAACCCCTCCTTCATGGTTATTCATGCTTAAATAGACTCAAAAAAAATATTCCAATAGAAAAAACTAAATTTCAAACCTTTAATGACTGTTGGGAACATATTACTGCAATTTTGCACTTTTTTGTATATGACAACATTAACAATTTTGACAACTTTTACATTTTTTAACATAATGACCCCAAAATTTGTAGATATCTATCTAATGACCTCCAATTTATTAAATGAGGATGATAAAACCTTATTACATCAATAAATTCCATGGAAGGCATGTTTACAAGTTTGTTTGTTTTTTGTCCTTTTATGCCATTATACACAATTTGTTGACAATTTTGCCTTAAAGGCTCAAAACAACTTCCTAATGCCTAGATTGATCTTAAAACATCCCAACACGGTCCTTAGGGCCTTATTTATGACCTTGACAACAATAAAAACATAAAATATTCAAATTTTTCCTCATAGAGGCACGATGACACATCGGGTGCTCCTGCACCAAAGGGTTGATTCATGGATGGAAGTGGGGTCATGGCTTTCGTCCCTACTCTCATATTCAATTTGTGGATGACACTTCTTTGATGGGTGTT
Organism: Cryptomeria japonica; assembly: GCF_030272615.1. Taxonomy (NCBI): domain Eukaryota; kingdom Viridiplantae; phylum Streptophyta; class Pinopsida; order Cupressales; family Cupressaceae; genus Cryptomeria; species Cryptomeria japonica. The sequence goes on from NC_081407.1 coordinate 390,621,312, forward strand.
GCTATAATTAATGTGGCTGCCAACTTCAGACGAGCTTTGGATATATACTTGAAAGCTTTTGGACAAAAGATCAATGAGGAAAAATCTCTCATCTTCTTCTTTAATACCCCTGCTCTCATTCAAGCCAAGATTGCCAAGATTTTGAGGTTTCAAATTGGGGCTCTTCATGTAGTTTATCTTCAAATTCCTCTCTTAGCTAGCCGCTTTCCTAGGAGATTTTGGTAGGATATTTTGGATAAGTTTTGTTGTAAGGTTAGTCATTGGACTAATCGTTGGCTTTCAACTACTAGAAGGGTTACACTTCTCAAGATTGTGGCTCAAGCTCTCCCTATTTATAGATGTTTTGTGTTAATAGCTCAAGTTAGTTTTATTAAGGAGTTCGAGGCACTTTCCAAGCAATTCTTGTGGACAAGTAACTTGCTTTCCTCCAAGTGGAGTCTAGTTAAGTGGGACTCTAATTGTAGGCCAATTCAAGATAGTGGGATAGGGTTGTGTCTTGCAAGTTTGAATGGTCAGGTCATTACTGCAAATCTTTTTTGGAGATGGTGCACCAACTAAGACAAGGGTTGGGCTAAGATTCTAATGCTAAGTACCTTGGGGGAGTGGATGGGAAGGATGTTCCTCAGGACACTCTGGTTGGAATTGGCTCTATGATTTGGAACACTCTAAAGCGAGGTTCTCAGCTAGTTAAGCAAGGTATTTTTTGGATTTGTAATAAGGGTGTTGAAGCTCTATTTTGGAAAGATTATTGAGATGGATTTCCTCCCATTCTATCTCAATACCCACATTTGCAATCTCTTTGTGATAGTTTTCTTGAAGTTGGGTGGTATAGAGTTGAGGATTTTAAGGTTTCTTTTAAATTGAGCCAGGGTGAGTTGGCTAGATGGAAGGAACCTCATGAGTGGCCACCTGGAGGATCATTTGTGAATAGGGAGGATCTTGCTAAGATTCTGGTAGGAAGACTATGCATCTCCTTGAAGGGGATCACATTCTTTCTTGGGATCCCAGTCCGAAGAGAAAAATTTCTATGGCTTCTGGATACATGGAGTTGGATAGGATAACCTTTGGGAAGATGAATGTTCAATGGTAGAAGCGGGTGTGGAATAGATCATTTTGGCCCAAGCATAATTTTTTTGTTTGCTTCGTTGTACAAAATAGATATCTTACTTAGGAGAATCTTCAGAGGAGAGGATTTCATGGGCCTTTAGTTTGTGTTCTCTGTCATAATGATGAGGAGAGTTCCTCCCACCTTTTCTTTCAATGTTCTTTTACTAGGAAGATATGGTCTCTAGTGGGAATCTTGGAGGCATACTTGTGTTCATGTCATCTCTCTAGTGGAATTCTACAATAGTCTTGGCAGACTCCCAATTAAAAATCCCTTCCTTCATGTTGCTTGGGATATTGGACCTCATTTTATTATTTGGCAATTATGGTTAGAGAGAAATCGTAGGATTTTTTCAGGATAAGAGTCTATTAGAGCAACAAGTTTGGTTGTGTGTCATTCATATGGTTTGGGAAACTTTATTGGCTAAGTGCGACCTTACTTCAGATGTGGATCCTGGTGACTTGCATATTGTTCAGAACTTGGATATTTTTCAGCAAGATTTTGGAGTTCCATCTTGGAGCAAACAGGTTCGGATTCATCACGGTAAAAATAGGGCTCAGTGGGCCAATAAGCGGTCCCCTCCATTTCCTGTAATTCTTAAGATCAACACTGATGATTCTTTCAGGGGAAATCTTGGGAATGCAGGAATTGGAGGAGTTGGTAGAGACAGTGAGGGTAATGTGATTTTTCTCTTTTCTATGTATATGGGGTAGCAATCTAATAATCTTATGGAGGCCCTTGATATTCTCTTGGCTTTGGAAAGAGGTTGTGCTCTTGGATGGAGAAGGATTATTTGTGAGTCTGATTCTCAAGTAGTTTTTGACATGCTGAATAAGCAGAACTTTGAGGATATGGAGTGGTATTTGGCCTTGGTGGGCAAACAAATTCATAGTTTAAGGGATTCTTTTTATTTCTTTTTCTTTTTCTATATCCCAAGGGAGTGGAATATGGCAATTGATTGTTTAGCTAAGTGGGCTTCTGTTTGCTTAAATGGTTGGGCTATTACTGAATGGGGTCAACTGCCCCCTGAGTGTGCCAAAGAGTTAGAGGAGATTATCAACAAGGATTTGGTGAATTAGTTGGGACCTTTCTTTAGTTTCCTTAGTGTTTGATGACTAAGATAGTTTTGCTTTTATGGACCTATTGGTCCTCTACTTTGTATTGTCTTTTCTGATTCAATAAATTTTTATCCCTTATTTAAAAATTAAAAAACCTATTTGACCCAATATTTTTCAAACCCCAAATCTGCAAATAACCCATTATAACAAAAAAGCTCAAAACCCCTTAGATCTGCAATAAAATAACCTACAAGTGTGTTTTATACCTTGTGATGTCTCAATCCTTTCATGCATAGTCATGGCTTCAATTTCACACCTTCTCCACTCAAGATAGCCACCGACCATGAAAGATATGATAACACTTGTTAGGAAATAATGTGTCATACCCAATTACATTCAATCCATTTCCTACATAACCCATGAGAGAAAAGTATGCAAACAAGCTTACAGAATAACCATTATACATAGATCAAACAGACAAGCCACAAGATAACACAAGATATACCCTATAAAAACCCTCATGAAGGAAAAACCTAGCCTCCAAAAGCATCCATATTCCATCATATTATTCAGCAATAAATAAATACAATGAATACTCCTAAATCATCAAACCCTCCAATGTACTCTCCATGTGTCCAAGCTTGAATCTACACATCCCATGTCATGCTTCACAAATGAAATCCTCTAAATGGCTCAATACAATGACAACCTAAACCACTAGCCAACCTTCAAAACTAAACATGTGATTTCCTTTATAGCTACAAGCTCACACAAATACAACCAAGTGGTAAACTAAGACCATGTGAAACACAACCCCTCATTTAATATTGGGTACTATGTTTTCACCTTTTTAATATTTTTCCCTTATCAAGTGGCTCCAAGAATATTTCAAATGGAATCTCTACATGTTGCACGTCCATCTAGGTTCCCCTATGTGCAACACACATAATAAATAAACGATCCATTATAAACATTATGCAAGGTGTGTATACAACACCTTATCCAAACAATGAGATCCATGTGGGACTAAAATATCGCATGACAAAAACAAAACAAAGTAAAACAAAAGCAAAAAGGAAAAGAAAGAAAACAAAAAAAGTGGGGAAAGAGAAGAGAAGAAATAAAACATTAGGGGTGTGTATGCAAGGTAAATACTATATTCAACATTCATCTCCAAGAAATCAAATTAAGCACTTGACACAATAAAGGTAAGTCAAATGGTGCTTTGTAAAGAATAAACATTTTGTTACCATAAAATAACACTTTGAATGTTGGAATAACTCTTGTATGAGATGGTATACCTACACTCCAAGATCATGAAAATATGCTCCAAACCTTGTTTAGTGAACACCAAGGATTAAAATTTCAAATTGCTCGACCCATATGTTGATCAATTAAAATGTCTTTTCTCTTTATGATTTAATTTCACATAGTTTAATGCAAATTAATTGTGACACCTCCTTTTATCATCAATCACATAAAAATTAATGCATTTTGAATTAGAAAATGCATGTACTTTGTAATGGGCAACATTAATAGGTATTTGTAGTGAGTACACAATATGAATAAACACAATATTGTTAGGAAGGAGTTAAACAAAATTGTTCTTTAAAATATCGAGTAATAAGAAGTTATGTTCATGTTTAGACTACCCTACTCTCTCATCCTAAAGGAGAAATGCATTATCCTACACGTAGACATATCATTGGAAGCCAAAGGAAAGGGAGATATGTAGATTTACCAACTACTTCTTAATTTCAATCTCATGCTATTTTCAAACCTAAACTACTTTTAGAATCTATTTTAATCCCCCTTTAACATTTGAGCTTATTAAAATATCCTAAGGTTTGAGTAGTTGATGAATTTGAAAGAGTCGATCAATCATAGTTTGCTTGCTTTATTACACTAAAAAATTTAAATTTTTTTTATCCCATGGAGTCCTTAAATCAGGAATAACATTTGATCATAATTTGTTTAAGGTTGATGTTCCACATGTTTCTTATAGACTTGAAATATCTAGTACACCTTTATTAAATTGTTTTCTCATGTCTAACATTATCAATTTAGAGGTCTTTGGAGACTATTGATTGTGCCTAGAAGCATCATAGGTCAATACTTGTATTTTGTTCATGTCTAAGATGTTAAATCCATGAGTTTACAAGGCATAGTGGACCAGGATTCCTTTGTTTCAAATTGTTTGGATAGATATTCCCTTATATTTAGAGAATTCACAAATTGGTATGAGGGAACAATAAAACTTGATAGATTTCACCATATTTTAGTCTTGACTCCATCAAGCCACAATCCATGTCACTACCATACCACATTTTAAACCCCAATTCAACCAAGCGCCACCTAATAATCATGGACTTGAGAGTATAAATACTAGAGATCTAAGACCACTCACTGAGCTCAATTACATAAGGTTTTGGGAGTTCATTACAACATGAGCATGAAGTGAAGTGAATTTCAAGAAACTGAGGTCCCCTCTAGAAATAGATTATTGGAACTCTTTGGTCTACTAAACATATCCCACTTAGACTTCAACTTGATATTCTAGACTTCAAATATTGCCTCTACTTAATTTATGGGTAGCTTGGGTTCACAAGAGAAAAATCCTTATATGTTTTGATTTATTATATTATGGGTTTGTTAGTCATATTTTGTTCTTGCTATATATGAGAATTTTGAATTTTTCAGTTTGTAAAATCCTTTTGGAGCTAAAAGTCCCATTAGCATAGAATTTGTTCACATTTTCAAGCTAGATATTTCAAATGTGGTCTACAAACTTGGAAGATTTGGTCAACCTTGATTAAGTTGTTTTCTCACATCTAACATTGTTAAGGTTGGAGGCCTAAGGAGACTATTAAATAAACACAAGGGGACCTTAGATAAAATTTTATATTAAGTTCGCGTGAGATATTAAACCTATGAATTTTTAAACCATCATTAAACCAAACTCATATGATCAATCAAATTATATCTACTTCTAATATCTAGTGAGGGAAGTCACAGAACAGGACAATAAAACCTGACAAAGTTTTCCATGTGCTTACTATTGATTCCCTTAGGCCATATTCCATGTCACTACTAAGCCACACGTGTGTCAAATCCCAATTTACTTAAGCAATGCCTTATAAGTGCAGACTTGAAAGTATAAATACCATGGACCTAGGACTACTCATTAAGCTCTATTACATAAATTTTGTGTGGTTTGTACACCAAGAACTTGAGCATGAAGCAAAGTGAGCTTCAAGCATGAGTCCCCTATAGAATATGATTAATGAAACTATCAAGTACATCAAATGGGGGCCAATGAAATTCAAATCTCCTTTCAACTCAATTATATAGGACAAATTGGATCCATAAAAAATATGACAACTGAGTACCCAATGCAAAAAGCCTTGTAGATTTCACTTAATAAAAGTGTGGGTCTACCAACCACTATTAGATTTAAAAACTTTGTTGCATATGGACATAAATCATCTACTCAATTGCAATCTATAAAGGCACTCAAGTCTATTGGAAAAAAAGACTAACATATCAAATGCAAGGTCATTGAACAGTGAATTGCAATATATAGCAAGCCCAAGTTTAAAAGAAAAGAGCACAACACCACACCCATGCCCAAGAAAAAACAACTCAATGAATAAATGTTTGAGCACTAAGTCTATTAAAAAAAGTTATCATAGGCATAAGATATAAAGCTTGGTATGAGAATGACATGGGGGATTTTACAAAGCTAGGACACAAACATAGAGGTGTGTTAAAGAGTCCAATAATTTTCATGGGACCCATTAAAAAGAATTTCTTGGATCAATTATTAGCATATGACAATTCAAGGCATAAGGGAAAACAAGAGGCCATTAGATTTGCAATTTCCAGGGAAGAACCAACATAACTAAAGATAGCAACAAGATTGTTTTGCTTGTTGTAGACCTAAGTTGCCTTGGGCATTACGACTTAGTGAGTATTTCAAGTCTAGAAGGTTTAGATGCTTGTGGACCCACATTTTACATTCATTAATTTTATTATGCTTTGTGCATCTAGTAGTGTATTACATTCTCTTCAACAAACTAGAGCTCTCATATATAGCCTAGTTTGATGGCAATTTCAAGTTTGTTGTAGCAAGTTTTTTCATGTCCAAAGGTGCTCACAAGCCTAAAATTTTATTTCAAAAGAGTTCGATGAGAAGTTTCACATCCAATGGGAAGCTTGAGCCTTGAGGCCAAAAGGAATTGATGTCAAACACATGGTGCTCTAAACTTATTCTAGTGGTCCTTAGGCATTGCAACTGAGTGTCTCAAGTCTAGAAGGTTTAGGTGTTTGTAGACCCATAGTTTACAATTAATTAAGTTTATTAGGCTTTTTGCATCTAGTGATGTATCACATGCTCTCCAACAAACCTGCGCTCTCATATATATATTCTAGTTCGTTAGCAATTTCAAATTCGTGGTAGCAAGTTTTTTTCATGACCATGGGTTCTCACAAGCCTAAATTTTTATGTCAAAGGATTTTGGTGAGAAGTCTCGCATCCAATGGGAAGCTTGAACCTTGAGGGCCAAAGGAGTTAATGTTAGGCACATGGTGCTCCAGACTTATTCAATTGGTGGACTTTAGACCAATCTAGAAGATTATAAGATAGTGTTTGTGAGTACTCTAATGACCAAGTGTACACCACACACGAATGAGCAATGTTGTATGATATATCTATACCATATTGCAGGATTGAAAAAGTATTGTCTGAAATCAATACTCACTACTTTTTCAAGAAGTGAACACCATTCTATATAATAAAATTTAAGAAAAACGAAATAATCACACTATTCCATTCTTTTGCTCAACATTTACATATTAAAAAGAATCAAACTTACAACCACATACACCCAAAATCAAGTGTTTTTTTTATAAAATCTCACTTCATTAAATCCTTCAACTTACAATCATACATGCTTAAAATTATAATTTTTTAATTTTTTAATGGAATCTCATTTCACTAAGCCATTCACTCTATTAGGGTACTTTAAAAGGAGCTTCCCATGTTGCTAAAAAAAAATAGTTTCCAAAAGTAGGAATTCTAGAATGCTCTCCATTATATTCTAGTCCACCGTAGAGGCCCCCATCACCTTGAAATATGATTTGATTGGCACCTTCCTTTTTAGGAAAAGCTAGGTCACCAGTTCAAACCCCCTCAGAGAAACTGTTATTTTTATGAATGTGTACAATTGTTGAGGCCCTGTGGATGATTGCATTCTTCTGCTTTCAACTGTGCAGACATTATTTTCCATGCTCAACACGTCACCCTTCATTACACTCCACGTTATAATTAGCCAAATGAGCTTCCATAACTATGTTTCTTCCTTCACAATGACTTATGAGGATGGATATGTAATGAGTATATGGCTCAGAAGGGGAAGGAAGATCTGCAATGACTTATGAGGATGGATATGCAGTGAGTATATGGCTCATGAGGGGAAGATCTGCAATGATTTATGTGGATGGATATGTAATGAGTATATGGCTAGTGAGGGGAAGATCTGCAATGACTTATGCAATAGCTTCAGAAGCTTGAGATTTTTCACAGGAGAACATCTATCAGAGTAATAAAGCTGCTTTAGAAAAGAAATAGAAGAAATGGGCCCCTTATGGATTGTTTTGGGTCGAAAGTGTTATTTGAGTTGTCAGATCAAACTTTTGATCGTGTTCAGCATTGCAATAATATACTCAGAAAGGTGCAAATACCAATATTTGAATCCCTGTCAGGTCAAATGAATATGTGAAAAGGATAATGGAGTTTTTTTTTTTGTTAAAGGGGTGCCCAACCAATGTAAAGATCTTCCCCATGTTTCTTAATAAAATAATTCGGGCCTGCGACACTGATCAAGAATTTTGTACGTTGTGGGACATTTGCATGTATATTATATGGTTTATTGGAAATGGTCAATGTTTATAAATTTGTTGTGATAGTGATCTATTGGAAATACCCAATGATTATGAACTTGATGTGATAGCGATCTATGAAAAATATCTAATGTTTATGAATTTATTGTGATAGCGGTCTATTGTAAAAACCCAACGCTTATGAATTTGTTGTGATAGTAATCTTTTGGAAATAGTCAATGTTTATGAGTTTTTTGTGATAGTGATCTATTGGAAAACCTAGTCCCGGTGAACTTGACTTTAAGTTGCATTGTCCTAAATTGGATCTTTAGAGGAGATTGTGACAAGTTGTTTATAGCAGTGATTGCAAGTTGGTATTCTATTGATTGTGTCAATATATAATATACGAGTCCATAATTTCAAACATGTTTTTGAGGCTTAACGTATCCACATTTGATTTGTTCAAAGTTTCTTTGATTTCCCAAATATCTATTTTGACAGTATTGAGATTATATTCCTTGAAGTCAACTCAATGGGGCAAGGGGTAACCATTATAACTAAAAAGTTAGCAAAGAAAACTCTTGACAAAGGCTTAAGCCTGGTACTTTGGATTCCACATTTAACTTTCCTAGCATGAAAAACTATAAGGATCATATTCATTCAAATATTTAAATGTTTGGTACACTCTTTTAGCTATGTTGTCACTTATTTTGACACATTACTTTGTAAATTGTCAAAACACATTTTCTGCGTAATAAAAAAAATGTACTTCAATATCCCTCCAATATAGGTAATTCCTAAGTACCCTTTCAACTATATATGGTTATGTTTTCTAGGTCTCTAACTTGATTTGATCTTTAAATGACTCAACAAAATGTTAGCTATCACATAATTAAGCATTCAAACATGAACACTAGTTACTAACATCACAATGTAAACATCAAAATTCAAAAACATGCAAAAAAAAAAAATTTTAAATACTAGAAGCTTGAAGTAGATAGAGAATTATTCATATGTGCCCTTATCTACCAAAATATTTCTACTTTAAATCCATAATGAGATATTTAATGAGTACTTCACTATAATCCAAAACAATTATTTTGGCAAGGAAGAATTCGTCTATCGCATCTTGAACAATACGATCATTTATAATGTCAATAATTTGCATTGTATTAAATTACAATTATAAGTAAAACAATAACATAATGTGAGGGTAATAGTAAATCCGGAAAGTAGGATTAAATGGACCAATTCCTTCCTATTGTCATTGTTAATCATGTTACACCATCATATGCACACATTAATTTCATTTTTAAATATGTCATGCATAAATTTATCTATGTGAAATTCATACAACCAATCATATTAGTATGACTCGACTGAAAAACCAAAAATAATTAAATCTTGACATTAATATTTGTTTACAAAGGTTTTTAAATCTTCATCCTAATCAATGTTTATTGCCCAAGTAGAGAGAGTTCTTAACATGTTTATGTCTAACCCAATAAAGAACATTGAACTTGTGTTAATAGAGTATTTGCATATTTGTGAGGATCCTTAGATAATTTTTATGTTATCAAGATTATGTTGGAAATGTATTGGATATTTAAGACTGTATTGATGTAGGTTGGGTAGGTGATTTTGATAGTCAAAAGGTCCACTGGGGGCTATATATTTTCTTTCTCTAGTAGTGCAATCAATTAGATGAGTAAAAGGCATCTCATAGTCTTTTATTCACAACCAAAGTAGAGTATATAGTTGCTACACATGCCTATGAAGAGCCAATTTAGTTATGAGAGTGCATTTAGGAGTTAGTTTTGGTTATAGAGTGGTTTAGATTAGATGTGATATAAAAAGTGTTATGTTTTTTGTGAAGAACCCCACGTACCATGCTTATACCAAATACATCAATGTATAAAATCACTTTATTTGAAAGTTGGTAAAGAGTGGCAAGGTCATGATTTAGAAGGTTAGCACCCAGGATAATGTTGCAAATTCACTTACAAAACTAGTGAGCATGGATAAGTTCTCTTAGTTTAAGAATGTCATCGGCCTTGCATCCTATTCTTGATTTATTTTAGATATTTCATATCTATATAATTTCAATGATATATCAAGTAGGATAATGTTAGGGTAAGGTGATCTGAACTTTGTAATCATATGCCTAAGTTAGATCTTCAATATCTTAGGAATGGATACTTGGCACCCATGTAGATGGTTAAGAGATTATTATTTTATTAGTTAGCCTTGTAACTTCAAATATTATTTGTAGTGAAATTAATATAGGGGGTTACTTATGATAATGGTAGTGGCAAAGTGATTTGATTGCATTTATACCACTTTTTTATTCTTAGGCATTAGGAGAGAGAGTAGAGCATCTCATTATGATGATTGATATCTATATTAGTTTACCACTCCATTTTGGAGTACTATACTTGGGAATGTTGTATCTATCTTCATAGGGATCAAATATAAATTATTAGTTATGATTGTTATTCATGGAACATTGATTGATTGGTCATGTGGGCATTAAATTTTTGCTATACCACAAGTTTTGGTGTTTTTAGTTTTGAGAAACTACTCATATTTTTCTCTCCAATTCTCTATAAATTGGTTTCTTTGAATAGTTGTATTATGGATGTTTTCTAGGTTGAGCATCATTATGCTATCAAAATATTATCAAATTGAAAGGAAAAGATGGATATATTAATTTAATACTTATATTGGACTAATATTCTCTCCTTGATGATAAAGATTTTTTTCCTAAAAGGGTTTCTTCATGTAATTCTAATATTTTGTGATTTATTATATGTGCTAGTTGATTTTAATATCTTGTTTAGATTTTTGGACATGCTTCTCCAAATTAAATTTTAAATCAAATGATTTCTTGCCTGTTATAAATTAAATTTATACATTTAATTAGTATACTATTATTATATTTGTTCTCCTATTTCTCATCAAGATGTAAGAAACAATAAAATGTTTAATCCTTTGGATATTTTAAAAATTAATGTTAATTTTCTTACTAATATTTATTAAAATAATATAGATAGTTATACCTCTTATTGATGAGGTCTCTCAAGCTCATCTGAGTGAGAACCTGAATGGAGAGGCTCATTTTGTACCCCTATGCATGCTAAATTTAAACCTATTTGTAAATCCTACTTAAGTCAACCACTAACCTAGATCTATAAACTAATTCAACAAACCCTCAATAGAGCTCTATATCATGCATGTGAATAAAGTAAACAAAGTTATACCTTCACACACATGAAATTCTTGTCTCCATTGTTTTTATATCCTCCAAGATTTTGTATTGATGATGGTTGCTCTCAGCTATGTAGCACATGCACAAGAGGTCACAAAGGAACAAATGTGGTTGCTTGATGAGGTAAGCTACAATACAAAGATGGTGTGATGATGTATGATTCTAGAATGATTTTGGCAGAGTGTAGGTACTCTCAATGATTTCTTGATATAGGATGAGAGGAATAAACCTTGTTTATAGAAATCACCAAGAGAATGGAGGGTTAAGATTAAGAGGTTAAAAGATGAATAGCCATGATCACATAGTTAGAAGAGAATCAATAGGATTGAGTGACAGGTAGAGATGAAGGGAGGAGATTGAGAGGTGAAAAGGGGAGTAGGTAAGAATGAATAGGATCAAGATGTTAATTTAAAATGAATAGAAATAATTAAGTGGTGAGTTGACTTTCAAATTTAATGAATGTAAATATTGGAGGAAGGACAAAGTAAATGAAGAGGAATATAACACTTGTCACATGACTACGAATTTAGATGGTGATCCATCTGACATCTTAAGTGGGGCATACATCACAGCCTTCTTGTAGCTTATGTTCAAATTCAAGTTGTAGATTTCCCTGCATACAATGCTTTGCTTGGTTATCCTTTTCAAATTCAAGTTGTGGATTTCATTGCATACAATGCTTTGTTTGGTTATCTTTTTCAAATTAAAGTTGTGAATTTTTTTTCAGACAATGCTTTGCTTGGTTATCCTTTTCAAATTTAAGTTGTGGATTTCCTTGCATACAATGATTTGTTTGGTTATCCTTTTCATATTCAAGTTGCAAATTGCCTTGCATACAATGCTTTACTTGGTTATCCTTTTCAAATTCAAGTGGTGGATTGCCTTGCATACAATACTTTGGTTATTTGTCCTTTTCAAATTTATGTTGTGGATTTCCTTATAGACAATGCTTTGTTTGGCTATCCTTTGCACCATATTGTAGGATGAGTGGAACTAGCATAATACAACTTGCTACTTCAACTCTTCCTTTCCAGTCAGATCATGCAACATAACACAATTTGTTCTCCTATGAGAATATGTGCTTCCATGGTTCACCTAGCATGACACATCTTGCTAGCCTATGAAATCCATATTCCCTCTTACTATGTTCAATGGAACACCTAGAATAACACAACTTGCTAGCCTGTGGAATTGTTATCCTCGATTTTCGCATTGATAAAATCGAGGGTGCCCCACAAATTTTTTGCCTACTTGTGGTGTTAATCTGTATGCATGCTTTGTGAGACATCGTCGTCATCATAAGCGAGTTTTTCCCCCTTGATTGTCACTTTTTCACTAAATGTGAATTTAGGTGTAAATCGGGTCTATAAACCCGATTTGCACCAAGTATTGTTTTTAGTTGCGAATCAGGTTTATAGACCCGATTTACACCTCTTCCTACCTTTTTTTCCCATTAGGTGCAAATCGGGTTCATAGACCTGATTTATACCTTATAAGTGCAAATCGGTTTTATAAACCCGATTTGCACCTATTAATTACACTAGAGTTATTAATTCCCAATTTGTGTAGTCTAAATAGAAGTCTATCTCTTTTGATTTTAAAGGATTTTTCATCATTTCAATCTGTGTTTCTATTAAATTGAACTCATTGAAAGCCAAGAGAAGAAGATTTATTTGATTTTCCTTTATCCGGGTATGTATTCTTATTTCTGGTTATTTAGGGTTTTAAAGCCCTTTTTATTTTTGAATGCATGCTTTTTTCTGTTCGATTTGAATGAAGTATTTCCATCCCTGAATGTAATGTTGCTCGGGATCATCGGCTCAAACAACATCACATTTGTGATGTCATTCGAGTAGATGGTTCCGATGACATCTCTTTCTTTTCTACCATTGGTTTTAATTGTCGCACTTCTCATTGGTGTGGTGTTGTGCAGGGTCGAAGGCCCACCACCCACATCAATACTATATGGTGTGTGGCAGGTCTGCAAGCTTTCCCCGCACCAAAGTATATGTCTTACACGTTCTATATACTGCCCTTTGTATCAGGTGTGTGGTGGGGCTATATGCCTACGATGCACCATACATTGACATGGTGTATGGTGGATCTACGATCCCATCACACACCATGTTAGTATTTTACCTTTTACATTTTGTTGTACCAAGTGTGGTGTAGCCGAGTCATAAGCTCAATTCGCACCACACTGTGTGGTGGTGTGAGGCGGGTCTACCACCGTGACCTACACCACAGTCTGTTATTACCTTCCCCTTAGGTATATTGTCGAGCGAGGTGCTTGGCGGGGTTGTAAACCCACCACGAACCAAAACATGGTGTATGGTGGGTTTACAACCCCATCAAACATTGATGTTCGCATTGCCTTCCTCTAGGCATAAGTTGGGGTTGAAAACTTGCCCTACACCATTTTGTATTATTGCTAAGGTGTGTGGCGGGTTTATAATCCTGCCCTACACTTCATTTGTAATTGCATTTTTTCATCTATAATTCGGGTTTCTAAACCCGAATTACACCTATGTTTGTTTTTCCCAAATGCAATTTGGGTTTAGAAACCCGAATTACAACTCTAATCCACACTTTTTTTTAAGTCATGTTTTGAGCTTATTAACCTGAAATTCATTTATCACACACGTAAATTAGGATTTTATAGCCAATTTTCCTTGGAGATATCAAGTTACTATGAGGTTTTTGGAAACCCCAATGGCTTCAAGTACATCATTTTCTAAAGATTGTTCAATTTAGATGAACAAAATGATTGATCAATTGTACCACTATAATACTGATATGTTTTCTTTTCTCAATGTTGCTATCATACAAATGAGAGAATCTTCTCCAAGCAAGAGGGCGATGAAATTTAAGAAGAAAGACCCCCATCCAATCTTCTCGCCTTCTTCAATTACCTCATATATTGATCACATAAGAGATACAAAAATAGGTCATGTTGACCTATCTGAGTTTCTAAAGAGGGTTGAGCAACCATCTTCCTATAGTAAAATGGAATCTATCATCAATAGTAGCATCCATTTAGTTGCGGATTTCCCCATGTTTTATCAGGACCCTGAGTTCATGATAGCAGTTGGGAACCATTTTGATCCATTTAGTAAAATTGTAAAAGATGAAGATGGAAAGAAGTTGATTTGGCTTGATGATGGTTTTTAAGTGTCTAAGTATTGAGAAGTATTCTGATATTACAATGTAATTAGCTACAGCCTACTTTGATAGAAATTTTGACAAGTGTAGGCCGAATATGAATGATAATTGGATAAAGACCCCAAGGCCTACCATTGCTAGATGGCTAGAGACTCTTCCAAGAAGTGACTTCATTGAAGAAGTCAATGATTTGATAACTGTAATGAGTAGGGTGAAAGGTCTTCCCACCTCCAACACCTACTACAAATGGATGTATCAATATATTCATATGATCAAACAAAATAAGGAGAAATTATTTTGGGGGAAATAAATCAGTGACACCATTTGTGAGCAGCTTACGAAGGTGCCTACCACACTCAAGTTCTACATGACCTCATACTTGGTGTACGCTACGGATTCAACAAGACACTTTCCTAGACTATCTACAACTGATGATAGGAGAGAGCTTAAGGTACATAAATATTACTCCCAATTGGTTCTTCAAAATAGTCATAATCATTTCCAGAGAGTGAATGATGCTTTCTTTGGATATTACATGGTTATGTTAAATAAGAATTTGTATAATAAAAGAGTATTTGACCATACTTGGGAGGTGGCGAACCAATATGGATGTATGTTTCTGCAATTTTTGACCTTCACGTACCTTAGGGTTGGTTGTTTCAATGGCGAGCCTTTCATGCTCCCTAGATATCCTTCTGACAAGATTGTGTTGAGGGAGCTAACTCATCAAATGAATGAAGTACATAAGGCCCAATCTGGTTCTCATAAAACATGTTTGAAATTCTCTCTTACCATTTGTAGATATTCCATCAACTATATCTTCAAAGCTAGAGCAATGGAAGAGGAGATGAGAAGAGTTACCATGAGGTTCTACAAGGTCAGGAAGGACTTTGACTATAGAGGGATGAGAAACAAGATAAAAAAGGCATATGTTCATGTGCATAGAATTGAACATGTTTGGGCCAACTGCAAGTTTGAGCATGATATAAGAAAACTTGACTATTGTCGATTAACAGTGGATCAAATTAGGGAGTTTAACCTCGCTGATATTCCAAACGATTTAGAGGATGATGGCAATGTTCTATACCTTGCCTATGTTGATAAAAAAATTTCCTCTACTCATTTTCCTCTCATCCAATGATCTTAGAAGGAATACACTTCAATTAGAGACATGTTTCAAAGTATTCTTACGAATACAAATGTGTGGCTTTCAAGCAAAGGTATTCCATTGAAACCCTTCTCTTTCAATTCTGATGATGACACTATTAGACCAATGGGAAGAAGATCAGAAATTAGATCCAAGAAAAAACAAGACCTCACTCCAACCAAGGCTCCCAAACTGAAGTTCACAGTTGGAACCAAGAAAGGGAAAGCTCAAGGAGAGCCATTGCTTCTAATGTTCATGAGACGCAGGAGTCTGAAGTACCAAATAAACAATTAGAAGGTGAGCATCCTAATGCAGAACCAATTGATGTTGACCAACTAGAGGAAGGCTGAGAAGGTGATTGAGAACAAGATGAATTTGATGAAAAATAATTACCGCAATTAGATAAGTCTTTACCCTAGGTACCTTTTTCGCCATCTACAATACAAGTTCCTATTTCTACTTCTGAGTTAGAGCCTCCAGTAGTCACTTGTATTTCCCCCACCAATGTTATTCATGTATCTTCTACCAATGCAAGTGAGTCCGCCCTAGATACTCCTCATGACAATATCAAGAATGTTTTCTCTATTGTTCCCACATTATCTAAAGTATCTACCACCGTGCTAGATGATTTTGACAAGTTCATGAATGACCCAACTCCTAGGTCTAACGAATCATCCCTTGAAAATCCTTCCCATGTTCTCACAATGACATAACCTATTGTAACCACCATCGTTTAGGATTCTATCAATCCCTCTCAAGATGTGGTAGTAGGTGAGGATGATGATTCAATTTTTCCACCATGGTTATCTTCCAATGCACCAAAGAGAAAGAAGCAGGCAGTCTCACCTGAATATTTTGATTTTGGTCAACTTGCTCCCATCAAACCTAAGACTACCAAGAAGGCTAAAACTTTTTCAAGGGTAAAGGTTTACAAAGAAAAGAACAAGTATGTTGAGGTTGTTGTGCCTCCCCCAGACATGGATATTGATAAGATCTAGGAGTCAGATTATGTGATCCATAGGATTGGACTAGGAAAGAAAACTCATGATTATGCTTCAGGTGATGCTATATCGACTTTAGAAGCTCTTATATCCATAATCCTTATCAAAGTAACCAAGTCCTCAGAAGCAATTGAACTGATCTCTTCATCTTTGGATGAATTGGTTGTGAAAAGACCTAAACAAGCAACATCACAGAGTAGAGCCATGGGAGAGTGGATGGATAGAATGTTGATCAGTCAAGGTACACAACTCCTAAGCTCATCTTGCACCATTGTTAATAATCTTGATGCTTTAAGAACAAAGGTGGACACAACCATAGAAGCTTTCTCCCAGGAACTTGAAACATGGGAGAAAGACTTTGAAGCTTAGTTGAAGCTTGAGGACTTTGATCTAGATGACCTCATTCAAAATGGTGTTATTCCTTCACAACGCATGTATGTTGAGCATCGAGAGCATCGAGAGGCATTGGAATATCAGATGAATATCTTGGAGTGCTTAGATAAGGATATGAGGAAATCGCAAAAAGAATGTGCAAATAAGAAGAAAGAGATTGTTGCTAAGATCTCTAAATTCCATGTGCTTTCCTTGATAAGAATGAAAAAGTGCTTGATGTGGATGAAATCATTAAGGAATTTAGCTTGCTTATAACTGTCAAGGTTGATAAGGAGGACTTCTCTTTGTCCTCAATGGATAAATTACTTGATCGACAATTCATCATCGATTTTTTGGATTCGCTTATGAAGAAACATAAGAAGTGATGCACCAACTTAGAAGATTCCATCACCAGGGTCAAAGTCATCACCGGTAATACCCAAGAACCCGATGGAGTTCAAATGAAGAATGCTCTGCAGAAGTTCAAAGAATTCCAAAGATGAGATTCATCTTGAGGAAAATGAAACTTATTCATTTTCATGTTTTTCCTAGTGGCATTTGATATGTCAATCGACACCTTAGGTGTCATTTTGTAGTTGCACATGTGCACCTGTTGAGTGCACAAGTCCTAAGTCAAATCAAACTCTTCTTTTGACTTAATCTTAGAATTGGGTATAATTTCCTATTTTCATGTTGCACCCCTCTTCTATATAAATGAGGTTTTTTATTGTAATAAGGATATTTTTCCATCATTTGTTTATACAATGAAACTCTGCTAAAGTGAAGAGAAAATTGAGACTTGGTATTCATTTTGTAAACTTGCAATTTAATCAAGAAGGAGATAAGGTTGGCATTCAAACTTTGTTTTGAGTTCAATCTTATATGTGGTATGAATGTTCTTATGTCATTGGTGTGGTATGTTCTTGAGTGATTAAAGTTGGATATAATTTTTGGTGCTAAATATTGAAGAGTTTTTGGATCTTTGCAAGTAATCTTTGAGTTACTTTCAAAATTCAAGAATTGGAAACTGGTTGAGAGAAGGTTGCTTTAAGTCTTTGAGATTTTACAAGTTATCTCTAGAATTTGTATTGAAAAGATAAAAAGTAGAGTCTTCGTGCTATACGGATTATCTGATTAGAGTAGAAGATCTTTTAATATATTTGTAAGTCTTTGAGCTAACAATATATTTGGGTTACAATGGTTGATAGGAGTTTAGTATACAAAAGAATCTTTGAGTTCTTAAGTGTGCATAATTCCCATCCCTAAATCATTTTCAGAAAAAAAAAGGGAAGTAATGGGAGACTTTGTTCTTTCACGGATACTTTACTTTCCAGATAAATTAGTTTTAAATATTACTACAATTTTTGAGTCATTTAAGTTAAGGAAAATCTATTCTTAAAAGAGAATTAGATAGAACTGGTTCTAAAGAAAGTTAGCATGTAGATAAAATAGAAAGTAAGTGTAGTAGAAAGAAGGGGCCTTCCCTTATAATTAGGAGGGATTATATCTTGCCTTCTGAGAGATATTATCCCAAGTGCTCATGAAACACACATTTTGTGAACCTTCATCAGTTTTTTTTCTCTCTTCCCCATGAACTCATAGCATAATACACCTTGCTAGTTGTTGGATCATGGTTCATCACTTTATGCATGGTCTTTCTCTTTCCATGTGACCACTTGTGATATTGTAATAGAATTTTGAGAATAATATTAGCAGTTAAGACACTTTAAATATTGAGGTATCTTCAACTAGTTTACTTGTAGCCTTTGCTTTTAGTACTAGGTTGCCTTTTTGTCTTTTTGTATGTCTTTTGTGTGACTTTTTCTTTGACTTTGTTTTACTCGTCTTGTTTTGTGTGTCCTTGTATATGATTGTATGAGCCAAGATCCTAGGCTTGGGTTCTTGTTCCCTCAAATCTAGTGATGTATTATCTCTTTGTAATATTGCTCCCAACTACTCATATCTCTCTCTTTCACATTTTTCTACTTTGTCGTGAGTATTTGTATAGGATCATACTCCCACTAAAGTGGGGGCTAAATGTAGCATTGTAAATTGTAACCTTGTACAATTTATACCTTTTGTGTCCCTACTTTAGCATTTCCTATCTTAACTCTCTCTGAGGTCTATTTTCGGCCTTTTTACCTCAAAATTGATGTCATCTTTCTGCACAAATAACTAAACCTATACTTTGGGTTGTACACTGATCTCCCACTTCTTCGCCCTATTTTTGGTAGATAGGAGTTCCTAGGGCATCCTAGTCTAGGACAAGGGCACTCAGTGTTGGCAAGAGACATTGTTCCAATGAAGATTGATGCATGAATGATGCTTAGGAGTTGTCATTAATGGCAACCTAGTTTGGAAATCACATCTAGTGTACATAGATTTGACATACCGAAAGTCGTATTGTTCATAAAGAATAAGTCTGGAAGGTGGAACACAATAACCGGTAGAGCATGAGATCATTGTGTAAATCCTGATTTTGGTGATGTAATTTTGGTTGCGGTGATAAATGAAGATGATTTGAGGTTCAAGGCAACTTATCTTGTAATCCCAATATCTAGTGTTTATTCGCGAGCAAGATCAAAGGTCTAGTATCTAGTAATTCAGTTAGAACAGAGATATTCTTGTGTAACGTGTGTTGCGGAATCTTAGGGTTGATTTTAGTGATTGGTTTCATGTTCGAGGAGTTTGAGCCGACTTGTATGAATCTTTTTATCATTTTGTTTGGGTCCGCATTCGGATTTGTGGGCGAATTGAGTCAACCTAAGGTTACATGTTTCATGTTGATTGTTATGTGGTTTTTGTGAAGCCAACATGTTTGAGTTCTTATTAGGTTATGCGTGATGGACTTGAAAAACATTGAGAGAGGGGGGGGGTGAATCAGTGACACCAAAAACCAAACTACTTTAAACACTAATTGGTAGATGAATTTAACAAAGCTTGTACACACAATGCATGTAATCCAAAATGATATAACAACATCCACAAAAAGTAAAGCATCCACCATAACACAAGTGTTTATACATGAAAAACCCAAATAGGTAAAAACCACGGTGAGATGGAACTCACAAGTTAACTATCTGCAATAATAGATAATTGACTGGTTAAGGTCTACAAAGTTCTCTGCTAGGAGCAAATCTTGTTAGAGATCCCAAAGCTTGATTAGAAGCTTATACCTTGTTAGGATTAGTACCCTATTAGGAGTAACCTCGGTGGAGGATTTCAAAATCCAAACTAATAGATCACCTTGTTAGAGGATTTATACATTGAATCTTGTTAGAGCTTACCCGGTTAAGGGATTTTATTATGTTGTAATGGTTAGAAAACAACAAGAATGGTTTGACCTGTTTTGAGTAGCACAATACTTACTTGATTAGATCCTTCTAAGTACATTCAACACTACTCTCCAACACACTCTTCATCTTAACACTTATCGCTCTTCAATAAAAAAAGTCTCTCTTCATGCATACCATCATAACATAACATAACTTATCTTGACTTGTCTCTCAAATGATTTACTAAGATGTCTTTAAATAGACATTCAAATCTTATGTCGATTCAAGGAAATCATGACACAATTTCCTAGGTGCAGTGTATCTAGACAAGTGTTCATAGCTCATCACAAAAATGACCGCCAACTAGTCGGTGTGGTTAACTCATCACAGAAATAGCCAAATACCGGTTGGAACAATCAATATCGGTTTGAATAAAACATATGAACTGTTGTCCTTGAATCTCCACTTGATCTCCATCTTGATCTTCATCTTGATGCTGACTTAGTATAACCACAGGTTGTCCCTTATGCACATACGGTTGACACAAAGTACCGGTTAGGGATTAACCTCTAATATACCGGTTAACAGTGTAAACAATTGAAGTTACACTGGTAGTCAATATAATCATATGTGTGTGTGAGAGTGTTTCATCAATGACAACAAGTGATGAATGCATTACAATCATCATCAAGCCAACAATGCGGATATATAATTTTGATCCAGATGATCATTTTAGAGATGAGATATGCAAATGTGGATGTGTGGTATACAAATGAGCATCAGAATGCAGAATTGGTGCTCTGGTAGATGAATGTGCAATAGAACAGGGCAAAAAGGCAGAGCGACATTTGATAGTCAGATTGTGCTTAACCAGAACTGATCTTTGGTATATGTAGATGCTATATTCTAGTTCAAACACTGTAATTACTCTTGTATCTCATTTGTAGGATAGTGAGTCCTTCGGGGTTGTTGCCCTCTTATGTAATTGAGCAATGAGCTCTAGGCAATGTGCCTGAATGCAAGTACATTCCCCTTATATAATATTATCATACTTCTGGCCATAATCCCACTGTGGTTTTTCCCTTTCTAGGTTTCCACGTAAAATCTTGGTATTATGGTTGTGTGGTTGATTGCTTTATGTTTATGCACTTTACTTTCTTTCTTATGCATTTGACGGTTTGAGAATCAGCTTAGTAAATTTATAAATTGTAAAACATTTATTCACCCTCCCCCTCTCAATGTTCATTGATTCCAACACTCGGGATGTCCTGGTCCTCCTTGAAAAGGTCCTATTTTGGATATGTCGATGCACTTCCCCTTCACAATAATTTTGGATCTCGATGTCTCAATTTAACTGTTGGAGGTCAGCCTAATCGATAAATTACCTTGGTAACCCTATATAAGACCATCCTTTTGATTCATTTTCATCACTCATTCATATCCACACTTCATCAAGTGACATCAAGCATCTTCAAACATTCAAGGCATGATTTCATCCCACAGTATCCTTCCAACATTTTCAACATCATGGAGCAGAAAATTATATCTATCTTCATGCAAGCATGTGTTTTGTGTTTGAATCATTCATGTTTCATCATGTTATTACATCAACTCTTGTGATTACATTCAAAGAGAATTGCATCATCAATATTCATCAATTGTAGCAGATTTGAGGTATATCATTCAATTTTTACTTCAACATTTTCATTTCCAATTTCAATTCAATTCAAGGGTTAGTTTCAAACCTAGGGTTTGACCTAGTCAAACCCCTATCAACTACACATCTTCCCTTCTTTCTGTGTGTAGGTGACAAACTTAGAAGCTATAGATGAATATTTTGGCAGAGGAGATCAGATCTAACTTTTGTAGAGGCAAAAAGCAAAGGACCAGGTTTCCCCGAGCATCTTAGTCCCTTAAATTTTTGACAAACTTTTGGGAATAGATTCTAAGCGACATTTTGATTTTGAAAGTCGCATATTCATCTACATTAGACAATCACAAGACTGAGTTGCCCCATGTATCCAGGTCCTATACTTTTAGGCCAATTTTTCTTACTTAAGTTCCTACCTATTCCCTAACCTCAAATCTAGCTTTGTGTCTACATATTGCATCTGTAGCTTACTATTCATGTTATTTTATTTCATTTTTTCATCATTTACCCTAGATCTAGCATTTAATTTACATCCTTCCAATTGCATCTTTAAATCAATCAAAAGGAATAGAATCCAATTAGTATTCAACCCTCTTCCTAATAGCATTGAGGTTGAATCTATCAAGTTCGTTCTCCTTTTAATGTAATGTATGTGAAATAGGCTTGGATCATAGTTTGCATGCATAAACTTGTGAACTCCTATTTTCCACCATTACACTAATATTGTTAAGCTTGGAGGTCTAAGGAGACCCAAAAGGATCTTAGATCAAATTTCATATTAAGTTCACATGAGATCTTAAATCCATGAATTTTTAAATCAATGAAGACAAACTCATATAATTAATCAACTTATATCTACTTCTCGTATCTAGTGAGGGACATCATAGAAAGGAACAATAAAACTTGAATTTTTTTTCCATCTATTTACTATTCATTCTGTTAGGTTGTATTTCATGTCACTACTAAGTTGGACATATCAAACCTCAATTTACTCAAGCACTACTTTATAAGTTCAGACTTGAGAATATAAATACCATGGACCCGAGACCACTCATTAAGCTCTATTACATAAAGTTTTTGTGGTTTACCAAGAACTTGGGCATGAAGCAAAGTGAGCTTCAAGAACAAGTCCCCCCATAGAATATGAGTAATGAAACTCTCAATACACCAAATGGGGTCCAATGAACTTCAAATCTCTTTTCAACTCAATTATATAGGACAACTTGGGTCCATAAAAAATAAGAAAACTAAGTACCAAATGCAAAAAGCCTTATAAAATTCACTTAATAAAAGTGTGGGTTTACCAACCACTGTTAGATTTCAAAACTTTGTTACATCTAGAAATGAAGCATCAACTTAATTGCAATCTATAGAGGCACTCAAGTCTATTGTAAAAAAATACTAACATATCAAATGCAAGGTCATGAGTGAATTACAACATATAACAAGCCCAAGTTTAGAAGCAAAGAAAACAACACCACACCCATGCCCAATAAAAAAAGACTCGATGAATAAATGTTTAAGCACTAAGTATATAAAAAAAGATATCATAGGCATAAGATATAAAACTTGATATGAGCATAACATGGGGAATTTTTACATAGCTAGGACACAAAAATAGATGTATGAAAAAGAGTCCAATCTTTTTAATGGGACCCATTAAAAAAAATTCTTGGATCAATCATTAGCATATGACAAGTCAAGGCAATAGGGAAAACAAGGGGCCATGAAATTTACAATTTCTTGGTGAGAACCAACATAACTAATGAAAAGAAAGAGTATCAACGAGATTGTTTTGGTTGTGGTAGGCCTAAGTTGTCTTGGGCATTGCAACTGAGTGTTTCAAGTCTAGAAGGTTTAGATGTTTGTGTACCCATATTTTACATTAATCAAGTTTATTAGGTGTTTGCATCTAGTGATGTATCACATGCTCTCCAAACAAATCTGAGCTCTCATATATATCCTAGTTCATTAGAAACTTCTAGTTTGTGGTAGAAAGTGTTTTACATGTCCAAAGGTTCTCGCAAGCCTAAAATTTGATTTTAAAGGAGTTTGGTGAGAAGTTTCACATCTATAGGAAGCTTGAGCCTTGAGGCCCCAACGAATTGATGTTAAATACGTGATCCTATAAACTTATTTCTATTGGTCCTTAGCATTGTAACCAAATGTTTCAAGTCTAGATGGTTTAGGTGTTTGTGAACTCATATTTTACATTTATTAAGTTTATTAGGCATTTTGCATCTAGTGATGTATCGCATGCTCTCAACAAATCTGAGCTCTCATATATATCCTAGTTTGTTAGTAACTTGAAGTTTGTGGTAGCAATTTTTTTCACGTCCACAGGTTCTCACAAGCCTACAAAATTATTTCAAAGGAGTTTGGTGAGAAGTCTCGCATCCAAAGCTTGAGTCTTAACGCCCAAAGGAGTTGATGTAAGGCACATGGTGCTCTAGACTTATTTCAATCAGTGGACTTTAGACCAATCTAGAAGATTATAAGATAGTGTTTGTATGTATTCTACTGATCAAGTTTGAAGCACACAAGAATGAACAATGTTACATATGATATATCTATACTACATTGCATGATTGAAAATGTATTTTCTAAAATCCTTACTCACCACTTTTCAAAAAGTAGAACACCAATCGATATAATAAAACATTCTATTCTATAGGACAACCATTCTATTCTATTCTATTATTCTATTCTCTTCAACTCAATACTATAGGACAACCATTCTATTCTATTCTTTTGCTCAACATTTACATATTAGAAAGAATCAAATCTACAACCATATATACCCCAAATCACATATTTTTTATACATAATCTCACTTTCATTAAATCCACATATTTTTTATACATAATCTCACTTTCATTAAATCCTCCTACTTTTTATATAGAATTAGAATTACAATTTTTTAATGGAATCTCTTCATTAAGTCATTCACTCTATCAGAGTATGAATTTCCCATATTACTCACTTAAAAAGGTGAGTTTTACAATGTGGGAATCCTGGAATGTTCTCCCATTAGATTGAATGGTCACCGGTTCAAACCCCCTCCGAGAAACTGTTATTATTACAACTGTTGAGGCCCTCTGGATGATTGCATTCTACTGCTTTCAACTATGCAGCCATTTTTTTCCATGCTTAACACGTCACCCTTCATTACTCTCCAAGTTGGCCAATGGAGCTTCCATAACTATGTTTCTTCCTTCACAGTGACGTATGAGGATGGATATGTAATGAGTATATGGCTCATGAGGGGAAGATATGCAATGACTTATGAGGATGGATATGTAATGAGTATATGGCTCGTGTGGGGAAGATCTCCTATGACTTATGAGGATGGATATATGTAATGAGTATATGGCTCATGAGGGGAAGATCTACAGTGACTTGTGAAATAGCTACAGAAGCTTGAGATTTTTCACAAGAGAACATCTATCAGAGTAATAAAGCTTCTTTAGAAAAGAAAGAGAAGAAATGGGCCCCCTCTGGATTGATTTTGGTCGAAAGTGTAATTTGAATTGTCAGATCAAACTTTTGATCGTGTTCAGCATTGCAATGATATACTCAGAAAGGTGCAAAATACCAATTTTTGAATCCTTGTCAGGTCCAATGAATATATGAAAAGGATAATGGAGTTTTTTTTGTTAAAGGGGTGCCCAACCAAAGTAAAGATCTTCCCCATGTTTTTTAATAAAAACTTTCGTACCTACAACACTGATCAAGAATATTGCTGATGTACTTTTTATCCAGATTGAGAGCTTGAGGAAAGACATCTCTGTACCTTGTGGGACATCTGCATGACTATTATTACTCCTTTCAATGTGATAATGATCTATTGGAAATATCCAATGCTTATGAATTTGTTGTGATGGAGATCTATTGAAATGAATTTGTTGTGATAGCGGTTAATTGAAAATATCCAATATTTATAAATTTGTTGTTATAACAATCTATTGAAAATACCTTATGCTTATCAATTTGGTGCGGTAGTGATCAATTGGAAATATCCAATGCTTATGAATTTATTGTGGTAACAATCTATCGAAAATACGCAATGCTTATGAGTTTCTTGTAATAGCGGTCTATTGGAAAACCTAGTCCCTATGAACTTGATCTTAAGTTGCATTGTCATAAGTTGGATCTTTAGATGAGATTGTGACAAATTGTTTATAGTAGTGATTACAAGTTGGTATTCTATTGATTATGTCAATATATAAT
Source organism: Cryptomeria japonica (assembly GCF_030272615.1). Classification (NCBI taxonomy): domain Eukaryota; kingdom Viridiplantae; phylum Streptophyta; class Pinopsida; order Cupressales; family Cupressaceae; genus Cryptomeria; species Cryptomeria japonica. The sequence goes on from NC_081407.1 coordinate 390,647,461, forward strand.
ATACATGAGTCCATATTTTCAATCATGTTTTTGAGGTTTAACGTATCCACGTTTAATTCATTCAAAGTTTCTTTGATTTCCCAAATATCTTTTTTGACAATATTGAGATTATATTCCTTGAAGTAAACTCAATAGATCAAGGGGTGACCATTATGTCTAAAAATTTAGCAAAGAAACTTTCAACAAAGGCTTAAGCCTAGCACTTTGGATTCCAAATTTAACTTTCTTTGCATGAAAAACTGTAAGGATCATATTCATTCATATATTTAAATGTTTGGTACACTATTTTATCTATGTTGTCACCTATTTTGACACATCGCACTATATTGTCAAAACACGTCTTCTCCATAAAAAAATATGTACTTCAATGTCCCTCCAATATTGACAATTCCTTGGTATCCTTTCAACTATATATGGTTATATAATTTTTCTAAGTCTCTAATTTGATTTGGTTTTTAAATGACTCAACAAAAATGTTAGTTACCACATAATTAAGCATTCAAATGTGAACACTAACTATTTACATCACAAACTAAACATCAAAATTCAAAAACATGCAAAAAAATTTATAAAAAAAAATACTAGGAGCTTGAGCAAACATAGAATTATTCATATGTGTCCTTATCTATATGAATACTTCACTATAATCCAAAACAATCTTATTAGCAAGGAATTCATCTATCAAATCCTAGATAATATGGTCATTTTTAATGCCAATAATTTGCATCCTAGTAAACTTCAAATTATCAATACAACATAACATAATGTGATAGTAATAATAAAACAATAAAGTAGTATTAAATGGAATAATTCCTTCTTGTTGGATCATTGTTAATCATGTTACACCATTATGTGCACACATCAATTTCATTTTTAAGTATATCATGCATAAAGTTATCTATGTGAAATTAATCCAACCAATCATATTAGTACAACTTGAAAGAAAAACCAAAACTAAACACTTCTTGGCATTAACATTTGAGTCTACAATGGCTTTTAAATCTCTATCCTAGTCAATGTTTATTGTCCAAGTAGAGGGAGTTCTTTACATGTTTACGTCTAACTCTAATAAAGAACATTGAACTTGTATTAGTAGAGCATTTGGATATTTGTGAGGAGCCTCAATGATAATTTGTATATTATCATGATTACGTTGGAAATGTATTGGATATTTAAGACTTTGTTGATGTAGGTTGGGTAGGTGACTTTAATAGTCAAAGGTCCACTTGTGGCTATATATTTTCTTCTTTAGTGAAGGAATCAATTAAATAAGCAAGAGGCATCCCATGATTCTTTTCTTCACAACCAAAGTAGAGTATATATAGCTGCTACAAATACCTATGAAGAGTCAATTTAGTTATGAAGAGTTCATTTAGGAGTTATTTTTTGTTATAGAGTGGTTTAAATTAGATGTGATATAAAAAGTGTTATTTTTTGGTGAAGAACCCCATATACCATTCTTATACCAAATACGTCAATGTATAAAACCACTTTATTTGAGAGTTGGTAAAGAGTTGTAAGGTCATGAGTTAGAAGGTTAGCACTCAGGATAATGTTACAAATTCACTTACTAAACTAGTGAGAATGGATAAGTTATCTTAGTGTAAGAATGTCATGGGCTTGCATCCTATTATTGGTTTACTTTAAATATTTCATATTTTATGTAATTTTAGTAAGTAATATTAAGTAGGAGAATGTTAGGGTAAGGTGATATGACCTTTGTAATCATATGCCTATGTTAAATCTCCAATATGTTAGGAACGGATACTTATACACCCATGTAGATGGATGAGAGATTATTATTTTGTTAATTATCCTTGTAACTTTGAATATTATTTATAAGGGGTCACTTATGAAAATGCTAGTGACAAAGTGATTTGATTGCATTTATACCACTTTTCCATTCTAAATCACTAAGAGAGAGAGAGTGGAACATCTTACTATGATGAGTGATATCTACAGTAGTTGACCATTCTATTCTGGAGTGTACCACCCTTGGGAATGTCTTTTTTCTCTTCACATAGAATGGCTATTTTGTTATTATGGTTTCTATTCACGGAACATTGGTTGACTAGTCATGAGAACAATAGATTTTTGTTATACCATGAGTTTTGACCATGATTTTAGATTTGAGAAACAATTCATATTTTTTTTCTCTCCAATTCTCTATAATTTGGTTGCTTTGGATAGTTGCATTATGGGTGTTTTCTAGGTTGAGCATCATTATGCCACCAGTAAATATTGTCAAAATGAAAGGAAAAAGTTGGATATATTAATGTAATACTTCTTTTGAATTAATATGGGATTTTTCTCTCATTGACAGTAGAGTTTTTTCCTAAAAGGGTTTCTTCATGTACATCTAATATTATGTGATCTATTATATATGTACTAGCTAATTTTGATTTCTTGTTTTGATTTATGCACATGCTTCTCCAAATTAAATTTAAAACAAAATTATTTATTGCATGTTTTATATGAAATGTATACATTTAATTAATATATTATCATTATATGTGTTCACCTATTTCTCATCAAGACCTAAGAAACAACAAAAAAATTAATTCTCTAAACATTTTTTAAAGAAATGATAATTTTCTTACTTATATTTTTTAAAAGTAATATTGCTAATTATACCACCACTCCCTATTAATGAGGTCTCTCAAGCTCATTTGATTGAGAAATTGAAAGTGAAGGCTCGTTCAATACCCCTAAAAACAAACTAGTTCAAAGTGAACTTTGCCAAAGCATCCAAGGGAAACCCAAGAAAATATGGAGTGGGATGTGTAGTTAGAGACCACAGCGGGAATATCTTAGCACTGAGAGCCAAAAAAATCATTGATGGTACAAACAACAAAACCAAATTCTAGGTAAGAATCATTTTGGTTGCTAAAAGTGGACTTAGTCCATCTGGAAGGTGATTCATTTATCACAATTAATTGACCCCAAATTGGAAACTAAATAAGTTTGTCCAAGAATTATGGGAGAACTTGCCCAATTTTAATGATATCAAAACAGTGTCTGTTTGACTATCCATGTTTGAATTAGACCTCTCCTTATCCCCCTTTTTCTTACCACCTTTTTTGTTGGACCTACCACATACATGCAATGCATCCTTGGAACCCTCATCCATTATTTTTTTTGGCCTCATTTCCTCACTAAAAAAAGAGAAAAGTGTCATCCATTTTATAATCTATAGTAGAACCACTCAAAGCAATGATTAGATTTTCCCAAGATTTAAGTAAAGAGAAAAGTAACAAAATATATTATCATTTTCTTGTATTATAACATCAATACTATAGCTAGCTCAAAAAAAGATTAAAAATATTTAAATTCTCAACTACAAAGTCTTCTTCATTTGTTTTTAAGGAACACATTTTTCTTAAATAAGGTTTAGTTTCTAGAATCTTTTTTTTATAGTCTCTTTGATTCTCTTCCATAGATTAAATATAGAATATTCTTGTAAGATAGTCAAGAAAATAGATAATGCAAAGAACAAACATAATGTCCCTCGTGTCTTTTAGTCCATATTTTTTCAATATTTATCCAAAACGTCTACAAGCTTAGAATTTGATGCTATAACTCTCTATTGTTCTCTCTCCTCTAAGAAATCTTCTATTTAAGTTTTCATAGATTGTACATAAAGCCAAAAAACTTTTCAATCTTCAAATGAAATTTGCTTGCAATGGCTTCTCTAACCATACTTGGATCTACAAAACCATTGAACAAACTCAAAACATGGCAAGAAAGGTGTCACCTTTTAAAATAAAGGTATGAATATTTGATACAAAATGTTAAAATATAGGGTAAATGATATGATAACAATGTTAACAATATAGTGTTTAAATTTGATTAGTATGTGCTTAAGATAATAAATATTAACAATGAAATAAGGAATAAGCAACTAGAATTCAACACTCATAAAATTATACACATAACACTTTATGCTTGTGGAGAAACCCTTGTTCCACCAACAAAGAGACTCAAGATTGTGTTAATCCTTAAAAAAAAAGGTTCATTAATACAACCTATCAATCTCCTTGGTATGATAAAATAAATGTACTTAGAAAAGGCTATGAATCCACTATCTCAGCCCTCCACTATATAATAAAATAAGAAACGATAAATCATAAATATTTTTCCAAAACTAAGATTCAAAACCATGAGACAATAACAAAAATCTAATGTCCATACAATCATGGTCAAGTAAATCAAAATAATAATTAACTCCTCTTATGCCTCTTGCACATTTACAACACTCTAACATGTCATAGATTTGTCATAAATTATATCAATACGGTCAAATTGACCAAGATCCTTGTCTTGGGCCCCCTAGGAGGGCACTAATTGCTTCATCATATCACCAAATATGAAAGCTCTTACAACTCCCAAGTTTGACTATTTCTATGTAAAACTCCCTATTCAATGTCTTCTTACACAATATCCCAAGTACATTGGAGAATAAATAAATAATAAATAGTTCCCATCCCTCATATGGGTATCCATCCTTTACCATTCAATGATGTTTAAAGACTAGACATTATTTGTAATGTTCAAAATCAAATATAATTTGCAAGACATTGGATTTACAAGATGAATGGTCCACCTAATCTTAACAAATTAAACTTTTTCAAATACATAATATTCAAATAATCCTTGTAAAATAACACCCAATATACCTTGAACTATAATAGAATATACATTGTGAATTCAATTTACAAATTATATTAATAGAATGACCATTATTTGAATTTTTTTTAAACATAGTGCAGTATCAAAGAGACAATATAACATAAATTGACAAAGTTAAATAATAATAATAATAGAATTGAACTATCTTTGTTAAGCCTCTAGGAGAATAAGAGGGAGAGAAGACCCACATCATTGAGAAAAGAAATAAAATCTAAAATAATGACATTAGAAATTGTAGAAGTTGATAATACAACCACAAGAGCCAAGTATCATATGCAAGGAAAACACCTGTCACACAAAAGAGATCAATCAAAGATAATTTGCTCTATAATAACCTAAGAATTTAGTATTATTGCACACAAGATTATTGGACATACAATTACAATAGATGAATGACTTGTTTTATAGAAAGAAAGATATGCACTAATCCTAAAATTAGGAGAAATAAAGAAAACCTATGAGGAGATAAATTAAGCTCAACTATAGTTTGACCTAAAAGCTATAAAAACAAACTTGAGATGAAAAAAGAACCTAAGTTTCACTTAAGTGAAAAATAAATTAAAGGACCTAATTAATTAAATAATTAGATCAAGTGTCCTAATTACTCCAACACTCCCCTCCCCCCCCCCCCCGTGCACCCTTAATATTAACTTAGGGAAAAGCTAAATCGATAATATGAATTCATGCATGAATGAGTCTTGACAACAAAGGCATGATCAGGTACTCATGTACAAACCAATGCAACTCTCACAACTAGAGAAAAGGAGAAAAACTTAGTGGGAGAAAACTCCTCTCCAAAAGAGAGAAAATACAATGAAATAAACTACATGTGAAAAGCATGAAAGGACTCAAGATGTCCCCTCATGAGAGAGAGAGAGAGAGAGAGAGAGAATGAGGAAAGGAATCCCCTAATGAAGAAATAACTCATGTGTCAGTGATGAATGCTTGAAGACAAACATGATCCACTAGCTACAAATAACATTTATCCCCTTAGCAAGAAACAAATCCACTAGAGATAGGAGAAGCCATTCCCATAAACTAGAAGATGTAGGAATCCAAATCCAAACCATGTTTGCCTTTAGAAACTACTCAAATGTTGTTATTTCCATGAAATATTATGATGCCATAAACCAATCAAGTACACGCTCAATTAATGTAGGAGGTGACAAATTAGGACTCTACAAAAAATGATGAATAAGAAGCTCAATGGATGATGAAGATGGGTTGACAACAATGATGTGGCTATCAACAAAGTGGAGATGAATGTCCTCAAACTAATCCTCCAAATCTACAATATCAAACTCCACAAACAAGGATGATAGTCTATAAGATATGAATTCCAAGTAGTTGTGTCTAGAAGAACAATGTTCTAATGCAGTGAATCAATGGTGGCTATGCATGAGACAATGCCAATCTAATTAAGAACACCAAAAGATGAATATGATTGAGATGGGATCTCAATATGAGGAGTAGGAATATGATAACAAGCCTTTGATCCATTGGAACATGCAAGACCTCTAATATACTCAAGCTCCTCTAAAGTATTGTCATCAAAGGGTATGAAATATGTATGTGAAAGGGAAAGAATATAATCTATTGTAGGATCCTTTGTGAATGGAGAGATATGAGGGTCTCCATACATCTCCCAAAGTTGGGTCCAAAGTGCATGAGGACACTCAAGGATCGATATAACATAAATAGTGTCATATTCAACACAAAATAAATCACACCAACAACATGGTCTATGATATTACCCCAAGCTAATTTACCTCCTAAAGTGATTGGTTCAGGTATGAGCCCATACAAATAAGGCAAAATATCTAGCCACTTGAGATGTGTTAGGATGTCATGTCACCAAGACATAACTACCTTTTGTCAGGCGAATAACACAAGGGTGAATAGAAAAACCCATGATACCTCCTCAAATGAAAAAATTAGACCCTAATAATCTCAACTCATGTAAAGCACATCAAATACGATCCTCTCCGACAAACAGATCCATCCCAAGAGCCAAAACATCCAAGTAATTGATAGGATAGTGAAAACATAAAAAATTGAATAAAATGTAACTAGGGCAAAATCTGGAAAAATAGACCTAAGATTTGGATAGAGGACTCTGAAAGCTCTTTGATAAAATCTGGTTGTCAACAACTAGAGTCTAGATGTGCAAGATATGGCCCTAGAAGCACAAAATTGAAGGCTAACTCTGGAGGCTTGGTATGGAAAATTGGAGCAGGATTTGACAAAACCACCTACAAATCTAGATTAGTGCCACAACTAGTTTTTTAGTAATATCTTTTTTTACATGATTTCAACCTCGTATGCTCAAGTTATGGCCAAAAAACCAAGACTAGGTCAAAACTAGAAATTAGGACTTGAGAGGGCTTGCATGAGCAATCATATCATTGATGTCATGATAACATCAACATGACATCAACAAATATTCACCAAAATATTCTACTTGTAAAAAAATGCCCTAGATAAAAAAAATGATTACTAGAAAAGAAAATGTCGATAACCTAGAAAAGTAGGATTGCTCAAAATATTGAAAGATTTTGTTGCTAATTCAAACTTGTTTGCAAAGTATTATTGGCATGGGTTGTCAAGTTGGCATGCACAGACTAGCAAGTACACATGTACCAAAAAGGTTCAGACCCCTTAAAAAATAAATCACCCATGTTTAAAAAAATCAAATCGCCCTTTGACTGAAATTAAAAAAAATGTAGATAAAATTTGAAAAAAAAAGAAATGATGTGGATTTTTGCAAGCCGACTAGGATGCCTTCCTAGGAATGCACTATCCTACGAATCCATACAACTACACGAATTTTGGTGTGGCTAATTTTTTTGCCTCAGATTCAACTTCTTTGAATTCAATGATTTGACAAGTGATTTTAGGGTTTTCTGGCCTTCTAAGTGTAATGGTGAAATGGTGACCTTTGTTTCGCTCCAAAGTGCCTAGATATTTTAGCTACCCCTAAAATTTGTCTTGAATTTTGTGCCATCAGCCAAATTGACCCAAAACTTCAATTGTTTGAATTTTCATGAAACCAAAGTCAATCATAGGGTTTTGGAATGCTACGAATGTGATAACAACCTTTGTTTGAGCCCAATGTACATAGTAAAAATCACTCAAGGTTAGATCCCTCAAGCATGGGGACAAGAACTTGACAAATCTAATGCTCTAATACCATGTGGAAGTTGATGATACAATCATAGGATCCAAGAATCATCTGCAAGCAAAATACCTACCAGACAAAAGAGATCAAGCAAAGATAATATGCTCTATAACAACCTAAGAACTATATATTGTTGCACGCAAGATTATTGGATATACAATTACAATGAATAAATGACCTACTTTATAGAAAGCAAGAGATGCCCTAATCCAAAAATTAGGAGAACTAAAGAAAAAAATGAGGAGCTAAATTAAGCTCAACTACAACTTGAACTAAAGCTAGAAAATCAAATTCTATATGAAAGAGCACCTAAATTTAGTATAAGTGAAAAACTAATTAAAGGACTTAATTGATTAAATAATTAGATAGTGTCCTAATTACTACAACAGAAATCATTGTTCATGAGTATATTGATGAAGAAAGAGTATGAACTATTAAATCTAAATTCCAAAAAGAAAGTTAATTAGAGGAAATGTTATTTTCTAATATCCTCTATAATAATTTGAGAGAGCATATAATATTTTAGAATATCTCTTTTATTCATTTTATTATTATATAAATTAGAAAATTATATTTGTGTTAAATAAATTTCAATAATTTTTTTCTTCCAAAATTTAAAATATTGAAATATAATAATTTTCTTCTAGTTAACATATGTTTCTTGGAAATTAATTTATTGAAGACTATTAAAAAATAGATATAGAACATTAAAAATAATGAATTATGTTTTGTTTCAAAAATTGGATACTTACTTAATTTCTAATAAAACTAATTATAAATTATCTTACAGTAACTATTAGAAAAATTGAATAAATTGATATATTATTATATTCCATTTACAAATGATTCATTAAAAATATGAGAAAAAAAACACTTTAACTTAATATATACATTTTTATGAAATAAATCTATATATTATTATATGTTAGTTACAAGCTATTCATTGAATAAAATAACATTGTATGTCAAATCCCTGCAAACAAAAACAAAAATACTATTATTAAAGAGGAAAAAAAATTCTTGCCTTTAATTAGAAGATGTCCTTTCAAAACTTTGTTCAATTATTGATTGGATCAAGCAAACATTTTCCTTTAAGTGCTCTTTTGACTTTGAAAGAAATGTATTTATTATCCTTAACTTAAATTGGAAGGTTTTCTATAAAGTTTTTTTAATCATGAATTGGGCCAAGTGAAATGTCCCTTTGGGTGGGTCGTTTTGTATTTGAAGCAAATAGTTTGTTGTCACAATTAAAAAAAAAAAAAATTAAACCCCCCTTTATAATGCTTCCATCATAGAACTAGGAATCCTTTCAATAGTCAAACAATAATTAATTCAATGAAATTAATGTTTTAAGATAAAAATGAGTTTATGTTTTTGATAATAAAAGCAGCCAAAAATGAGGGGGCTGACCCATGGGTACAATTAAGAGAACAATGGAAGGACCATTGTCTGCAAACAATCAGCACAGAAGCAGCCTTTTACCTCTATCAAAAACAAAAACCATCTTATGAGAGTTTATCAGCAATAAAATACTACCAATCAGAGTATACTTCCGGTGCCACGCAGGGCTATAAGCATTAAAATATAAACATAAGCCGAAACTAGACCTATCCAACCTACTACACCGCATAGACAAAAAACTTCTCTACATGCAAAAAATTAATTCTTTTTCCCTTGGCTCTTCTTAGGGAGCAGCTTCTTAGCCCATTTCTTAGTGAGGAACTTGAACAAGCCTTTAAAGTCCTTGTCTTCCTTGCCTTCACCTTTGTCTGCGCTATCCTGCAAAAGGCACAGAGTAGTAGCCGAGCATCTCATGACATTAAGAGCGAATTTAGACACATCATGCATCTTGGACTCCGTCACCTCCAGTCTGCTGGTAATCACCTGTAGGTTGTCAGAGAGGGGTTCTATCTTTTTCTCGAGCTCTACCAGGTAGGGATCTTATTCCTTCACACTACTGGCCTCTTCAACAACCAGCATTTTCTCAATCCTGAAGGTCAGGGAAGGGAAATTGGCTGGCTCCGGACTCATAGAGGCGGTCAGGCTTTCAAAAACATGGGTTGAGCTCACAAAAAGGGGGGAATGTTTGTGTTGGGCTTGGCGGATTTTATCAGTTGGAATGGAGTTTCCCGTGTCATGCGAGGAAGAGGGGTCTCTTAGGGATTTATCGAAGGGTTTAGAGGCCAATCTACTAGAGCGGCGGGGCATGTTGGCATCTTCGGTAATGTCCAGGTCCGAATCAATTTCTTGGATTTTAACTTTTTTAGGGGTTCTGACCTCCTCCGGGGAGTGATTCTTGGTTTTCTTGCTGGAGGAGCCAAGTTCCGTGCAACGGGGGCTTGAATCATTAATGGCCAGAGGTTGGGTCAAGGGGCCGACATTCTACATAGAAATGGAATGGGGCGGGCAGAGGGCGAGGTGGAAGTTGAAAAGGCAGAGCATAAGGCCCTGGTGCAGGATAGGAAAGTCTTTTCCTTTCTTTTTAGCTTCAACTATATCTTTAATGTTAGCATCCATCAAGTGCAATAAAAAGAACGAAATGGAAATGAGGTCTTTGTTCCTCAAATGGTTCAGGAAGGGGAGGTGGTAGTAGTAGAAAATGCCATACCTGCCTTCAAGTGTAAAATACTTCATCACGATGTAGCAGACTTCGTCCCAAGGGTGCGGGAGTTCCTCTCTGTTAAAGCCTTCGGCCCTCTTGACAGGGTTCTCGCCATGGCAAAATAACTGGTTAAGGCTAGTAGAGTCTGCAATGCGGCTCTGTTTTTTCCATTTTCTTCCCTCCATTGAGAGGCCCATAGCCTGGGCAATGACCTCTTCATTTATTTCGAAGGAGATTCCCCCCAAAGTCACCCTTCTATCCTCCCAAGAGGACACGAATTGTTTAGAGAGTCTCTCGTCGTTGCCCTTCATGTTCTCCATGAATTTGTCAATGCCTCCTTCGGTGCACACGAACTAGGCCGCGGGTTTGTCTTTGAACTCCTCAACTTTGTTGGGTTCCAGTCTGAGCCTGTCCCCCCCCATTTTAGAATCCTCTGGCTTCTCTGTTTGAAAATGACAGAAAGCCAAAACGCAGAGCCGAAGCAAGCTCAAGACGGAATAGTTAGGGAAAATGTGCCAGACTTGGGTTAAACGGTCGTAATAATCATAGTGACTATTATCCCTTAAAGTCTCTTAGATATTGTTGGCCAGAGATCTACTCGGAGTGTGTGAGCCTTTACTCGGGCCAATGTGAGTTGACAGCTCCCCAACGCCAATGTAGACACCTAAAATTGTCATGTCTAATTAAATAAATATTTTATTTATTTAATTACTTTAGCCTAATTCTTCTATTAATTAAATAAATCTTTATTTATTTAATTAATTCATTTATCCTCTTCTAGCCTTATTTCTAATTTAAATAAATACATTTATTTATTTAAATTCCACTTTTCCTAAATTAAATAAATATCTTATTTATTTAATTATCCCACTTCTTCTATTAATTAAATGAATCTTTATTTATTTAATTAATTCATTAGCCTTTTCTACCCATGACACATGTCATTCATCTCTTAATTCATACACTACCTACCCCTTTCATTATTTTATTATTTTCTTTACCTACCCTCTAATCATAGCCGACCTCCTTTTACACCTCTCAATCTTATCCCTCCATTTCATATAGTGTCTTCTATATAAGAAGATGTTTCCTTCATTATCAACACTACCTGGCTAATTCAATTATGCACTTGACTACACTATGCTTTGCACCTTCATATGTGATCCTACTTGCAACCACATTTCGTTCTTTGTTGAGCTCTTGTGCACATAAAATCTGAGAGCAAATATATCAAGCAAGATCAATGGAGATAGGAAGAATGGAGATCCAAACCCTATTGAACATGTGATGGTATAATCTTTGTGATTTCATTTGATTTGCATTGTCTTAGGTAATCTTCATATGTTAAGGTGGATCTTTGTTGTTGTTAGGCTAGGGTTTTGTGGTTGAATTCATTTAGCCTTTCAATATCATTATTGTTGTATCCATTTTCACCATAAATATTTTGGCACACCCTATGGGACATGTATTTTTGTTAGATCTGTGTTTTTTGCAGATTTTTCTAACCCTATATTGTTGTTTTGTAAAACAATTTGGAGAATAACCTTGTGCAGCTAGGGTTTTGGACATAAAATCAAGATCTTGGAGAGATTTGATCATATCACATAAACAGCTTGGAAATTTTGCACCAAATTTTTTTTTTAGGTTGAAGAAAGTATCAAGAGCTCTCAATCCAAAATTCAAAATTTTTGGAGCATATTTTCATTTTCTATGAATTTTTTATGATTTTTCATAAAAAATTAATTTTGAGAGCAAATGAGAGAATTTTTTGGATTTTCTTACATTTTTAGAAATATTTCATAATTATACATAGGATCTGTTCTTTTTATTTTAATTTTGATGCAAAATATTTCCCTAAAAATTGGATCTTTAAAAATTAGGGTTTTTCCTTATTTTGATCAGATCTCACAAACGGCTTCGAATTTTGACATCAAATTTTTTGTGTGGGTCAGGAAAAGTATCAGAAGAATTAAGTAAAAAATTTAGATTTTTTGGATCAATTTTTCAATTTATATGAATTTTTTATGACTTTTCATAAAAAATTAATTTTGAGAGCAAATTAGTGAATTTTTTGGATTTTCTTACATTTTTGCAAATATCTCAGAATTATACACAGGATATGTTCTTTGTGATTTTAAATTTGATGCAAAATCATTCCTCAAAAATTAGATCTTTGAAAATTAGGGTTTTGCATTATTTTACTCATATCTCACAAACTACTTGGATTTGTTGTAGAAATTTTTTTATACAGGTTTGGAAGACTATCAAGACTCTCCAGTAAAAAATTTAGATTTTTTGGATCGATTTTACATTTTATATGAATTTTTTATGATTTTTCATAAAAAAATAATTTTTGGAGCAAATTAGCAAATTTTTTGGATTTTCTTACATTTCTGGAAATCTCTTGAAATTTTACAGGTGGTGTTTTTTTATGATGAATCAAATCTTTGAATTGGTCAACAAAATGCATTGTGAAGGCCCCTATTTCACAAAGTCTTTTGGATCTAAAATTTACCTAACTTGTGTGCTTGCAGGAAGGGGTGATTATTTCAAACAATCCAAACTACTAATAAATCTTTGTTGCAGGTCCTTGGCAAGGGTTTTTGGATTTTTATTGTGTGTCTTGTTTTCATAGACTAGCAAACACTTCAATTGGTGCACTAAAATTGAATCATTGTCTTTTGTGTCTTGAGCAATAGGCTCTTTTTGTTTAATCTTTAGAGGGCCTGTCTTCCCGTGTGGTCATTAGGACTACTAGTGAGAAGAGAATGACCCAAGTGGTAGCAAGGAAAACCCACCTCTTCTGAACCACTATAAACAACTGTATTCATGGTGAAAACTATGGATAACGTGTGTTGATTAGTTCATACCGACACTATGTCTCCCCATAAACCCGTTTGATCAAATTTATTTGATCAGTTGTAGGGCGTAACCTCTACCGGCTGGGAGCCTTCTGTATTTACAGAGCTAAAAGTGTCGCATGTATGGCCACACGAGCGGATGCCCTTACTAGCACCTTTTTATTTTAGAAGCCAAAATCCTTCTAGTTGTTGAGGCAGGAGGTTGGACCTCTGGTAGCGGCCCACACACATACGATTCTTAGTAGAGATACAAAGTTTTCCACGGGAAGTTTTCGTGAGGACTAATGCTTGGCTGACCCGAGAAGTGAGTGCCGGGGGTGGAGCCAGTGAGGTCAAGCATCTAAGTATCCGCTCTGAATAGCGTAGCCTCAGGGGTAAAACCTCATGTGGGATCAACAACTATTGTCTTGGCCAGCCATAAGAATTGTGCTTGACTTATTTTAAATATTCAAAACATTCAAGACCAAACAACAAAACATTGTGTCTTTTGTGTCTTCAAGTGTATGCAAAACATTTTTACATCAAACAACACACTTTTCTTGGAGTCATTTTGAGTCTAAACACTTGCAAACATTGAGTCTTCATCAACATTGTGTCCTCTTGTCATGAAAAACAGTCAAACATTTAGATTTGGTCACAACCAACAACTTCACAAATTGGAAAAATTTTACAGTCCAGCAAACAAGAGCAATCAGTTTCGGAATTCTTGAGCTTCCTAGGTTGTTTCTCCAGGTTTTCATCTAGCATTCAACTTGTCTTTGGGTCTCACAAAGTCCATCATTGCTTTACATCTTGCATTAAATTTACATTTGTCTAAACTTGAGTCAAAAGGTCATGTGCTTGTCCTCATCATACTTTTTCAACACACTACATACAACAACATTTTGCTAAGTGGTCCCTCATCAAGGTCTATCACCTTTGGGTCTCATTTGGTCTTACTTAGAGTCAAGGTCAACTTACCTCATCAAGAGAAACTATCCTCTCTTTGGAAGTCACACCTACTCTACTACATACATACTTGGTCTTACACTTTGGACATTGCAAGTACACCTTAGATTCATTTACATTCCATCCAACCCTTGGTCTTCCATACTTTTTCCATTTTCATCTAGTCTCACACATCTCGGTCAATACCTAGTTCATGGTTGAAACCCGTCTTCAAAAATCTAGGAGAGAAACTAAAGAGGCTCAAGAGTCCGTAAACATGAGTTCTTATGAATATGACAATGATATCTTTTTCAATTCTGATCATACTACATTACCTGACATGGATGCCTATAGAAACATTCCAAATGTTGAGAACATGGACACTACAAACAACAATGATACACACAATGATGATATGGACAACTTTTCAGTACATTCAGCAGATGTGGAAGAATCCATTATGGATCCCCGTTTCAATCGATTGGTTGAGGAAATAATGAGGAGGGATAGACAATACTTGCTACAAGTGATGGCACAAAGTGGAACCAAGATCCCTCATGATTTTGACATGTCTCAAATAATGGAACATAGACCTTTGCAACAAACTCACTCCAACATGGATCAAAGGAGGCCTAATAATGGAGGCAATAGAGGACTACATATGGTGTCTAAATCACCATCATATTTGTTTCAAAAACCAGGGGTCCCACATACACATGGTCAAGCATATGATACTCACCTTCGCAGACCATTATGGAAGTCTTATGCAGAAAAATATACTCAATCGCATACCAATGCTAAGGATCAACCACCAAAGCAATTGGATATTCAAAGGCATGCTCAAAATTTGGACACAAGGAAACCCCATGTCAAATTTGGGGGCAACACATTAGAACATGACATGCCTGTAGAGTATGGTATACATGGACAAAATAGATATTTTGTTCCTCAACATGAATCTATACCAAGTGGTCCATATATGCAGCATCACTATAGACCTCCTCCATATGAACATGTGTATGATCAATATCATCGATATATGCAACATGCTTCTCCTCCAATTGGTGCCTCAAGCATGGGGTATGGTCTAGGAAGTCAATCTCCACCTAAGAACAATTTGGAGCAACAAATCAGGGACTTACAAAAGAAAATGGAGGACATAAATACACCGAAGCCAACATACACAATGAGAGACATATGTCCTTATCCATTTGACAAGAGCATTCCAATGCCTCCTTTTCCTACACACTTTGTGACACCTAAGTTTGATAAGTATAGAGGAAAAGGGGATCCTAAGGCACACATAAGACAGTTTTTCACAGCCTGCATTGAGGTAGCAGCAGAAGAGACATGTTTGATGGGATTATTCCCACAAAGCTTAGGTGATCAAGCTATGGAATGGTTCTCCCAACTTCCACCTGGAATTAAGTCATGGGGTGACTTAGTAGAGGCATTCATCCAACATTTCTCCTACAACATAGAGACAGACATATCAGTCACTACTTTGTGCAACACCAAGCAAAAAGAGGGAGAGTCTTTTGCATCATTTTTACAAAGATGGAGGAATCTAGCCAGTAGATGCTCTTGTGAAATTCCACAAAAACAAATGGTAGAAATGTTCACCCAAAATGTTAACAAAGACATTGGCTATGATCTAAGGAAAGCTTGTTTGTCCACCTTCAAGGATGACATTGAAAAAGGCTTAGCAACAGAGAAGGTCCTAATTGAACAAGGAGTCATTAAGATATTCAAGGAAAACAAAGATGACTTTAAAGGAAAAAACAAGCCAAGATTTTGGAATAAAATCAAGAACACAGTCAATGATGGTGTTGTTGATGCCAATACAATGCGACCCAAATTCATTTTTTCCAGATCAAATCAGGTGAATACTCAAACAACTTCTAAATCACGAAGGAAGTACACTCCATTGGGAGAACCACTTGAGTCAGTTTTCAAAAAGCTAGTGGCAAACAAGGTAATCACTATTCCAGATTTTCCTCCATATGAACCAAAGGTTAAATCAAATTGGTGGAATGATGATGAATATTGTGAATTTCATAAGAGCAAGGGTCATAAGACAGGAAATTGTCATCAACTGAAGAACATCATACAAGATCTCATTGATAGAGGTGACATTGAAATTGAAGGACAGTCATCCAATCAAGAACATGAGATGTTTAAGGAACCATTCCCAAAGCACAAAAAGGGAAAAGCTAAAGCCACAGATGACCAAACCAACTATACCAGAGCATCCTATAACTATGATTCAACTATCAATCACATTTTGATAGACAATTATGTCTCTACCATTATCATCAAGGACAAAACGCCTGAGAATTCTACCCAAAGACCCAAGATTGTCCCAAAAGGCATTAGATCTTCTTCTGAACCTACCTATGAATGTAATGTTACAACTTGTCGAGGTAAATTCACTTTGCAAGGTGCTCCAGCTAAAAGCACTGCTTCCTCATCAACCAAGCCTGAGTATGACCTTGTAGAATAGTTAGGGAAGACACCCGCACTTATCTCAATCCTTGAGCTCTTACGCATATCCCCCACACATAAAGCCATTCTTGACAAAATCTTGAGAGACACTTCTATCTCTACTGATCTAAACATGGACTAGTTTCAAGCCATGGTGGGATACCTTTCCATTCCACATTCTCTTACATTCACTGAAGCTGACAATGCCTCCATAAGCCAACCACATAATGCACCACTACACATTGAAGCCTTCATTCACAAACATTGAATAAAATGAGTCTTGATAGATGGAGGAGGAGGTCTAAACATTTGTACATTGAGCACTATTAAACAATTGGGATATTCAGATAAAGCTATGAATTCTACAAACAAAATTACCATCAAGGCATATGATGATGATGAACGTTCATCCAAAGGTACAGTCACCTTACCTCTCAGAGTTGGGCTAGTTACAAAGGATGTGGTTTGTCAAGTCCTAGACCTGGATCTCACATACAACATATTTCTAAGATGTCCATGGATTCATGAAATGAGAGCTAGTCCCTCAACATATCATCGATGTATCAAGTTTCCACACAATGGAGTTGAAGTGATAGTCAAAGCTAACCCAAATCTATTCATATATTGCAACAATTTGTGACCTAGATTAGAAATAACAATACCAGTCAATCGAGAGGCTATTCCATCTTCAGCATATGTGGATCTAGAATCCTTGAAAGCTTCTACATCAAAACAAGCAAAGATCAAAGGAAAGTTCAAGTTTAAAGACATGGGATGTGGTGAGTATATCTTTCATCTTGATCAACTCCCACTATCTCCTAAGAGATTTAGTCAACAGGAACAATCTACAAACAATTTGCAATGCCAAGGAATTGGTGTGAACCACCTAGTGTTGTGGCTACTAAGTTTGAATATAAATCTCCTCTAGTGGTGCAAGCAAATCTTGATATCAATAGTCCTAAGAGTGGTTCTAACGAAGAATCTATTGAGCGTATCGTCATCCCTCTTGAGAACTCACATAGCTTTACCATTTCATCCACTCATTCCATTTCCACTTCTCTCCCAGACTTGGATCAGCAAGAATTACAAAAGCCCTTACTAATTGGGGATGAAAAATCAAGCTATGAACAAAAAAATTTAAGTGTCAAAAATAAAGAAAAATCCCTCGGTCCAAATCAAAATCAAAAGTGATTGGACTCTGCAAAGATCAAAGTCAAGGATAAAAATCCTATGAAGCAAAAAGAGCAAGAGATGATCTCCCCTAATATCAAAATAACTGGGGGCAAAAGTTCTAAAATTTCAAGCCAAAAAGCATACTTGTTGATCCTAAGTCTCCATCATGTTATCCTACTTTCACTTATTTTCACAATCATAAGCCTTCATCACTCATCCACTTGTTCCTCACATCCTTTCCCTTCTGGCAATACATCATGGACCTTTAATGGAGCTTCCTTGAAGGACTTTGTTGTCAAGGATGCCCAAAATTCTTTAGGTGACATGCATACGGGCCTGTGTAGTCCACATATTAGTAATTCTATCTCAGTTCCTTTATCAAGGAAGATAGTCACTCAAGCTACACATCATTCAATCAAGGAACAACGCAGCTACAATCACAAGGTAAAGCCTCACACATTTGAGGTAGGTGACTTGGTTCTCAGAAAAAATCCCAAAAATCAGCAAGACAGAGAGAAAAAGGGCAAGTTTGAACCAAACTGGCTTGGTCCTTACATCATCACAGCAGTATATGGATCTAGTGCATATCAACTCTCAACCATAGAAGGTGAACCTTTGGAGGATCCTATCAACAACATGCACCTTCGCAGGTTTTACACATAGCTCTTAAGAGTATCCTAATTCAAAAAATACAAAAAAATCAAAATTTTCAAAAATACAAAAAAAATCAAAAATTTCAAAAATACAAAAAAAATCAAATATTTCAAAAATACAAAAAAAAATCAAAAAAATTCAAAAATACAAAAAAAATTATAAAACAAAAAAAATCGTTACTTGGTGAAAACCTGGCAAACAGGCGCCTTGTGACACAAAAAACATTGAAAAATCGAAAAAAGTAAAGAGAAATAATTTCGTCCAACGGTGAAAACCACTTCGGTGGCACCCTGGGCAAGTACCATGGTAAAAATTGGGTCACCAGTGCCATGTGTAGAGACATTGCTCCTCCCTCCTTCAGGACTCCATTTCATCCTTCACTTTGCACACACTCACAGCCTATCCATTCATAATAAACATACCCATTCCCATCATAGCTTGTTATTGATCTACCTAAGATTGGTTAGCCATTCATAATAAACATTCCTTTTCATCCCATCCATAATAAATCAGATCCTATATGTGGCTAAGGCAAATCCTACGTCTAGTGATGGGTGTGGAACTAAGAACATCACATGTTTTGAGGAGTACAGTTTCTTCCAGCTTCCTTCAATCTATCCGCGCACAATTCGCAATAAAGCAGCATCTGCATCGCCAATCCGCAATAAAGTTGTCTTCTCCACAATAAAGTATCAGTTTCATGGATTCAGCCAGTTTCAGATGAGACAATAGCAACAATGGGCTTCAACAAAATCAAATCTTTCAACAGACTCAGACAACATATGGTTCTGTGCTATCTATCCTTTTTGTGAAAGTAAACATTGTGACTACAATCAAATAAGACTTATACAAGTGACAAGAGACACTAAACTTGAGGACTGCAGTGGATGTTGGTGTCGAGTCTTGGTTTTTTTTTTATTTTATCTTTTGGTGACATGTCTTTTAGCTTTTCCGGGATGTCTTTGACTAGAGATTCTATCTCTAGGATGTTTTTGACTAGAAAGGTGAGGATGGGGTATCGTCACCTATTTTTCTTTTGCTGTCTGTGGATTGTCTCTTAGTAATGCTATGACTTGTCCAAGGATATGAGGACACTGTGAGTCTAGTATGAACTAGGGCATTCCTTGTTTGTGACTGTCTTATCTCCATGCAAACAGGTACAATGACTTTCTGGGTCAAACATATGCCTCGATTGTCATAACCTACTTGCCATAATAAAGCTCAATGATGATAACGCACAAGAAGCTCTTTCACTTTCATATCTTCTGTCTTCCATCCCCCTTTCTTGATTGACTTCCATCATCCTTCTCAAGTCCGCGTAGCCCATTATCACATGACTGAGTATAATGACACACCAAAAAAACATTTGCATTTCATGTAGTTGCACCGACATTACCACATATAAGCATTTCATACATACATATAGATATCACAACTGCATCACATCCTGCACACAACACCTGTTAGCACAATTTACATTTGCATTATCATATTCATCTGCATTACATACATTCACATTTGCATCATGCATACACATATAAAACATAAAAGAACAAAAAAATATATATTGCATTGCAACATATACATATTTGCATCCATATCATAAGCATCACATAAGAACATCTCATCACATAGGTACACATGCATATAGCTGCCACAAAGATGAATCATCTCATATATATATATATAAAGTGTCAGGATACAATGATGTCAAAATCATATGGCTACAATCAACCGCAGGTGTCTACATCATCATACAAAATGGTACAAAACTGATACAAAGGAACCCACTGATAACTCCTACCAACACTGTTGGTAGTGCTAATCCTATCCATGTCATGGTATCCTATGCCACATGTCCCACCCTCATCTCCAGTCCCAGATCCTAGAACACTCATCTAAGGGCATCCCTATCTCCATCTCAATCGTACGAAATCAGCTCCCCATCGATCGGTATCCGCAGAATCCTGTATACATCCTCCAAGGTGACTGTCATCTCACCCATCGGCAAATGGAAAGTACAAGTCTCTAAGTGCCACCTCTCTGCCAGTGTAGTCAGCAATCCCATGTTCACCCAAAACTCAGGCACATACAGAATATATCTCAATCCCATAGCCTCAATCGCAGCTCGGTCCTCGGCTGTCAACTTAGGTCGCAACCTCTGAGTCGATGGGAATCTCTCCCGTGACTCCAGCGTAGGCAAATACTCCTGCAGTCACACAAATAAATCATCTTAGTCCTAGTGACACTCACTGTTCATCACAAAGTGTTGCTTCTATCCTAGTGGTACTCCCTATTCATCACAAAGTACTACGTGTTTGGCACTCCCTGTTCATCACAAAGTGCTGCTCACATTTGCACTCATTGTTCATCACAAAGTGCCTTTGATTTATCCTATTCTAGGGCCTTTGCTTGAGTGAATCCTCTTGAGTAGTTTCCTAATTGGCAATGTATGTTCTATCATAGAATTGTCAATCCTAGCCCTATTTGCTATCCTAGTTTTTCCTAGAGGACCTGCTTGAGTGTATCCTCTCAGCAGCTTATCCAATCGACAACGTATGTTCATCACAAAACTGCCGATTTGACCTAGAAGACACAAATTCACATTTTTGGACACAAACGTGCTTTCATGACATAAACTCTCTTTTAGACCGCATAAATGCACTTGGCACCAACGCAGACGTGCCTACATGTTTTTGACATTTTTTGGACCCTATTCTAAGTGCATTTATTACTCTACCTAGCATGTATTAATGACAATAATAAATGCATCAAAGTACAAGGAGGTTTTGTGGTACTTACCGGCTCTCCTGCCTCTACTGGCCTCTGAAATCGACAAACGCAATCGAGTCTGTGAACCATTGCCATCGCTACTGACTGCTACTGCTCTATCTCGCTCTGCACTCCGATCTCTTGATGTGTGGATGACAATGCGTATGTATTTCCCTCGTGGTCTATCTTATAGACTACCCTAGTCGTAGCCCTAGCCCTTGTTCCCCATGTCAGTCTTCATTATCCCGTGACTCTGTCACTTTATCCGGTTAGTCCATTCTAGCCTTTCTTTCTTATCGAGAGATTGTCTACGATCTTTCCAGACATTTTCATCCAATCTCTCAAGGGGGCATATCATTCCCATCTTGGGGCAACTTTGTATCAGTTCATATTATCTTCTTTGAAACAACGTGACAAGCCGCATTGTCTCAAAGAGGGGCAAAATGTAGACACCTAAAATTGTCATGTCTAATTAAATAAATATTTTATTTATTTAATTACTTTAGCCTAATTCTTCTATTAATTAAATAAATCTTTATTTATTTAATTAATTCATTTATCCTCTTCTAGCCTTATTTCTCATTTAAATAAATACATTTATTTATTTAAATTCCACTTTTCCTAAATTAAATAAATATCTTATTTATTTAATTATCCCACTTCTTCTATTAATTAAATGAATCTTTATTTATTTAATTAATTCATTAGCCTTTTCTACCCATGACACATGTCATTCATCTCTTAATTCATACACTACCTACCCCTTTCATTATTTTATTATTTTCTTTACCTACCCTCTAATCATAGCCGACCTCCTTTTACACCTCTCAATCTTATCCCTCCATTTCATATAGTGTCTTCTATATAAGGAGATGCTTCCTTCATTATCAACACTACCTGGCTAATTCAATTATGCACTTGACTACACTATGCTTTGCACCTTCATATGCGATCCTACTTGCAACCACATTCCGTTCTTTGTTGAGCTCTTGTGCACATAAAATCTGAGAGCAAATATATCAAGCAAGATCAATGGAGATAGGAAGAATGGAGATCCAAACCCTATTAGACATGTGATGATATAATCTTTGTGATTTCATTTGATTTGTATTGTCTTAGGTAATCTTCATATGTTATGGTGGATCTTTGTTGTTGTTAGGCTAGGGTTTTGTGGTTGAATTCATTTAGCCTTTCAATATCGTTATTGTTGTATCCATTTTCACCATATACAATTATTATCCCTTAAAGTCTCTTAGATATCACTGGCGAGAGATGTACTCAGAGCGTGCGAGCCTTTACTCGGGCCAATGTGAGTTGACAGCTCCCCAACACCGCCTTTGTTGTTGCTAGTTGGCACCATCCGAGTCATAATTGAATGGTAGTCATTCCCGATGTCAGTCCTTTCTTTATAAATTCATCCCCTGTGGTAATGATGACTCCACATACCTCTGCTATGTGTCCGTCTGTGGTAGAAATTGGCGGGATCTCTGCGCCAATTTGAAAAAATTAACACATTTTCCTTCATCATTGGGCGAAAGGGTTAGTCCTTTCCTGGCACAAGGCTTTTTCCTTATCCAGGATTTCCTTAACAGTGATTGGCAGCAGATTGGGGTCCCTCCAGCATCGTAAGCCCATCCGCAGCCTTCCTTCAGCCGCCATGGAATCCGCTGCTCTATTTCCTTCTCTGAAGATGTGGTCTATGGTGAAGTCCTCCATTTTGACCAGCAAGCACCTGATATCCCTCAGAATGGGTTCCACTCTCCATCCTGCTGAAGCATTCCCTTTGATATAGTCGATAATAACTTGGGAGTCTCCTTCGATTTCCAGATGCTTTATTCCTATGTCGTTAGCCATTTTCAGCCCCCAGAGGAGGGCCATTCCCTCAGCTTGACAGACCGAACTTTCACTAAGGTTGCCAGCATAGGTTGCAACCATGTTCCTTAGATGATCCCTGATGACTCCACCACCAGCCTGATTGTTGCATTGAGCAGAGCCATCAAAATTCAATTTAAACCAGTGAATTCTGGGGGAAGACAACCTAGTCATCTGTCTCTTTTTCTTGGTGTTGTTGTTGAAGCGATCGAAGCCAGGGGGGAGCTTCCAGCCGCGAGTGATCTTCTTATCCGTCTCATCAGGAGGATAGGGGGGATTTTCCATTTTGTAGTTTCTAGATTCTCAGCCATCAGCTTAAAGCAGCTGAGGGCTACAGAGTCCGGAGGGGTCTCAGTGTCTCTGAAAATTCTGTTGTTTCTCTCCTTCCACAAAGCCCAGCAGATGTGTGGAGGAATTTGTTTTCAAAGTTGAATGATGAGGGGATGATGGGAAGGGGGGGTCCAATCAAACACAATCAATTTTATATTCTTGTGGAAGACCCAACACAGACCACATTTATGCAGAGTGATAGACCAAATGTGAGCCGCAAAGGGACATAGAATAAAAAGGTGCTCAATAGATTCCTCCTCTGTTTTACATAAGCTGCATCTATTGGGGAGATGGAATCCCCTCTTTTTCAAGTTATCAAGCATGAGGGTTTTGCCATGCATGAGGGACCACCAACAGAAATTAATTTTGGGAATTAACTGAGGGTTCTAGACTTTCTTCCAACCTTCCACATCCACAGGGTGTTTTAGGAGCTGAGAGTAAGCAGATTTGACCGAGAACTAGCCCGATTGTGTCTCTTTCCAGATGAAGTTGTCTTCATTCGTGGTCATGGGAATTCTAGTTTTCAGCAATATGAGTTGCAACTCCTGAGCTAGGGGGACTAGGTTCAGTTGATTGCTGCAGATGGGAACTAAGTCCTTCCAGCCCTTTCCTAGGACCAAATAATCCGCAGCATAATCCCCCAGGATAGCCTTGAAATGGTTCCTGATTTGATGGAAGCGAGTGTTGATCAACGGTCTATCCTCCGTCCAAAAGTCCTCCCAGAATCTCACCTTTTTGCCATCTCCAAGCTGCCACTTCAGACCTTCTTTGACCATCACTCTGTTCTTTAGGATGTTGTTCCATAATTTGGAGCCTTGGGGAAGGTCAATAGTATTTAGATTATAAAAGAAATGCTCCTGATCCAAATACTTATCTTTGATGATGTTGCACCAGTCCACCTCCCCTTTAGCCAAGGTCCATCCCACCTTGGCAATTAGCACCTTATTGAGGGCATTGATCTTTCGTATACCCAAACCTCCCAGAGATTTGGGTAAACAAACAGTATCCTAGTTGATCAGAGCCAGGTGTTTTTTTTCCTCTAAGCCAGTCCATAAAAAGTTTTTTTGAATTTTTTCAAGTTTTTCTCCCATGGTCCCTGATATTTTGAACATGGAGAGGAAGTAGACTGGAATTCCCTATAGGGAGGCTGCGAGGAGCTGGAGCTTCCTCGCACTACTGAGAAATTTCCCTTTCCATCCCGCAAGCTTTTTCTGCATTCTTTCCAAGATAGAGTTCCAGAAGGTGGGGGTGACTTCCTTGACTGTGAGAGGGAGCCCCAGGTAGGTCCCCGGGAGAGTAGCCATTTTGCATCCGAGGATGGAGAGAACTCTGAGTTGGAGGTCATTAGGAGTGTTAAAGAAGTAGAGATTACTCTTCTCATAGTTGATGCATTGTCCCAACGCCTTGGCATAGTCCTCCAGAAGGGTCTTCCATCCTTTAGCCTCCATGACATAAGTTCTACCAAAAAGGAAAGTGTCATCCATGAACTGTTGGATATTAGTAGGGGGGAGCGTGGAGGCCACTTTGAATCCTTGGAGCCTACCATTGGTGACTAGATGAGTCACATTTCTGTTTAGGACTTCAACTATCATGATAAAAAGATAAGGGGATAAGGGGTCGCCCTGCCGGATACCCTTATCAGCTTTGAAGCCTCCCCTAGGAGTCCCATTAATCAGGACTGAGAATTGGACTGTGGTAACACATTCACGAATCATACTCACCATTTTTTGGTTAAATCCTAGTTTTAGGAGCACTTTGAAAAGAAATTCCCAATTAACCTTGTCATAAGCTTTTGATATATCAAGCTTAAAGGTCATACCTGGCAATTTGCTCCTATCCATGGAATGGATTATCTCATGAGTTGTAATGGTGACATCCAGAATTTTTCATCCCAGAACAAAGCCTTTCTGAGACGAACTGATAAATTTTTCCAGGAAGGGTTTAATTCTATTTACAAGGACCTTGGAGAGAATCTTGTAAATGGTATTGCAGAGGCTTATGGGCCGATACTCCTTCAGGTAGCTAGGAGTGGTGGTCTTGGGGATGAGGACAATGAAAGTGTTGTTGATCTTTTTTAGCAATCTCCTCATTTTGAAGAAATCTTGGACAACTTTAGTAACATCATAGCTTACAATATCCCAAAAGTCCTAGAAGAAGGCTGGGGGGAAACCATTGGGGCCTGGTGTTTTATAAGCTCCCATACCAAAGACCACCCTGTGAACTTCCTCAGTAGAGATGGGGGACAGAAGTTGCCAGTTGTCATCCTCCTTAATGGCCATCGGTAGTTTACTAATGAGGCAGTCTTGGAGCGGCAAAGCCGTTCCACCGTCCGCATACAGACTGGTGAAAAAGACCACTGCGTTCTGTCCAATCAGAGAGTCATTAGAAATCTCCTGGCCAGTTTCATCTTTAATACTTTTGATGTAGTTCCTCGTCTTGTGGTTAGAAGCCGATCTATGGAAGAAAGTAGAATTTCTATCCCCTTCTTTCAACCACTGGATCTTGGATCTTTGTTTCCAGTACACTTCCTCCCTGGCAAGGATATTTTTCTAGCTTTTACGACAATCTTCCTCCTCCTTCAAAATGGGGTTCGGGGGGTTACTAGTAGCCATTAAAATTTGAATTTGTTCCAGTTTGGATCCCAGGTCCTTTTTTCTTTTAAAGATGTCTCCAAATGTGTTCCTGTTCCACCCTTTGACTTCCCTGCTGATTAACTTTAGTTTCTCCATAATTCTGAACATGGCAGTCCCTTGGATCGGGGTGGACCACCAGCCTCTAACCAAATCCCTGAAGTCAAGATGGGAGGCCCCCATGATTTCATAGCAGAAGGGGGGGGACCCTAGTAGGGTTTGTCTTTCCAATGGAGAAGAAGGGGGTTGTGATCAGACTTCGTCCTTGGGAGGGATTTCAGGAAGGAGCTCATTCCCAAGTCCCAGTTGGTGGAGATCATGAATCTATCCAACCTAACTTGGATGAGGCGTTTGCCTTTCCTGTTATTCGACCAAGTGAAGGGGGCACCCTGAAGATCAATATCCACAAGGTTTGAAGCATTGATGAAGCTGGCTAGGTCGCTCATGCTATCAGAGAAATCCTCCAGGCCACCACACTTCTTGGAAGGGTAGAGGGGGGCATTGAAATCCATAGCAAGCATAAATAGGTCCTTCTGATTAGTCATAATGATATTAGAGATTTCCTCCCACAGGATCCGTCTTCCCACCCTAGAGTTGGGAGCATAGATGTTGAACATCTGCCGGCAAAGATCACCATAGTGGAGAGAAACCGCTAGGAAATTTTGGGAGCCAGCGAATAACTTGCCTTTTATTTTAATGGGATTCCACAAGGTAGCAATAACGCCAGATGCACCCAAGGTGTCAACATACAGGTAGTCCACTCCAGGCCAACGTTTACCAGCAATCACAGTGAAGGTTTGGGAAGACATCTTAACTTCTTGAATTAGACAGATGTCTATTTTCATCTCAAAAATGAGTTGTTTTATGGTGAACTGCTTCTGGGGGCTGTTTAGACCCCTTATGTTCCAAGAGAGGAAATTCATTTCTTACTTTTGCTAAGTCTGTCCAAGGTCAATTGTCTGCCCTTTGCAATGTCCCTTGCCATAACCTTGTGTCTCAGGACTCTTGTTGTAGGTCTCCCAACTTTACTTTCGTTTCCCCCCACATCAGCTTTCTTGGCTTTGACTTTCTTCTTCTGGGTTATTCATCCTTCATTATCCGTCCGAGGAGAACTCGGGAGGACACTTTCAGCGGAGTTGCTAGGGAGTTTCCAGAGTACTCCTCTCCATCCCCAGCTATAGGGGAGGAAGGGGTTGAAGTGGTGGGCAAGATACTTCCAATCTTGAGAGGTTTAACCATAGCTGGGGTGGGGTCAAGGAGGACATGGGGTGAGGGGGAAGTAGAAGGGTGGGGGATGGGGGACATGATGAGGGCTATCACCTGAGGGATCTCCCCCTCTTCTAGGGGGTAGTTAGAGTTTTTGACTGGGTCTGCTGGGAATTTTAAGATCTCAAGGATCTTGTTTGTGTGCTGGTAATCTTCAGGACTAGCATTCTCAGTAGTCAACTCAGGAGGGGCCGAGGATGACGGGTCACCAGGGTTGATGGGAAAATCTGTTTGATGGCAACACACACAAAAGCACAAGAAACAAACGTTAGTGTTAGCAACAAAAGATTATCCTAAACAGGCATATCAAGAGAGATATTAAGCATGAAATAGAAAGCATATAAACATAGAATAAAATAGCTAATCAAGATGCTCATAGTTGCTCCTCCCTTGTTCCTCTCCTCTCCAAGTCCCAAATGAGTGTAGCTCTCAGCTTTTAGCACTAGCCATGGATGCCATATGGAGATTCAAGATAGTTGAATATGATAAGCAAATGCTATGCAAGTGTAGACAATGATGCTATGAAAAAGCTCTATGCTAATACCTGTATAACAACAATAATCTAATGCTTCCTTTCTTTGCTTGAGGAGAAGGGTTCTATTTATAGAAGAAATGGGGAAATGAAGGGTTAAGATTGAATGGTTTAATCAAGGGCCAAGTTTGAAAGTTGGGGATCCATGTGCACAATTGGCACCAATAAAATGGTGACAAGTGTCAACATAGGATTGGGTTGAGAGAAGAGGTTGGAAGCATTAAAGGCCTGAGAAGACCTCATGGTTATCTAGAGGCTAAGGGTCAAGTCCAAATTAAGATTACCCACTGGATTAAGAGTTAATCCAAGGATAAACCTTTGTGCAAATGTTTAAGAGATAATCATGGTCAAAGCATTAATGGCCTAATGAGACCTTTGGGTTGGGTAGAGGTTGAGTCAAAACAAATGTTTTAACCATGTGGGAGGGTTTGAGGTAACCATTAATGGTTATTGGAGACTTTGGGGATTAAGTGGTTGAAGGTTGAAAGCCTTCAATGGTTATCAAAAACTTTGAGCCATTTAGTGGTTGAAGGTTGAAAGCCTTTAATGGTTATCAAAGACTTTGAGGGTTTGAGAAGTGACTTCCCTTTTGCTTAGGAATGTGACAAAGTTTAGAGAAGGGGTTAGGTTATTTAGAAGTGATTAGAAAATTCTAGAAGGGGTTTAGGCATGTAAGTGGATTTTGTAGGAAAATGCAAGTGGGAGAAATTTTGGTATTTTCAATTAAAATAAAATCATTTATTTCAATTAAATGGTGTAATTTGCATTTGGATAAATATTCAAATAAATATTAATTTATTTAAATGAGAAAAATGAAGATAAAGCATTAAAATGCTTGAAGACTTTGAGGGAAACCATTAAAGGCTTGAAGACTTTAAGGAAAACCATTAAAGTCTTAAGAAGACTATAGAAGGAAGCCATCAAGTTTGAAGACTTTAAAGCCATCAAGTTTGAATACTTTAAGGGAAACCATTAAAGGCTTGAAGTGGGTGAGGATAAATAGGATTTTAAATAAATAATTTATTTAAAATAGTTGTGCAACTTGTTTTTGTAGGAAAATACAAGTGGGTGGAGGATAAAGGTGATTTAAATAAACGATTTATTTAAAATAGTTGTGCAACTTGCATTTGTAGGAAAATGCAAGTGGGTAGAGGATAAAGGTGATTTAAATAAATGTTAATTTATTTAAATGTGAGAGGTGGGATTTTGGGGGATTTAAATAAATATTAATTTATTTAAATATGAGAGAATATTTAATTAAATAAATATGATTTATTTATTTAATTAATGGTCTGAATTTGGTTAAGTGAATTAAATCAAATAAATTGAATAATTTATTTATTTAATAGGAGAAGAGGGTTAAGATGAATTAATTAAATATATTAATTTAATTAATTCATTAATTGATGGTTAAATAATCAAATAAATACTAAGTATTCATTTAATTAAGTGGATAGATTTATGTGACTACATTTGCCCCTCTTTGAGACGGTGTAGTTTATCGCGTCGTTTCAAAGAAAGAAAAATAGGTGTGAAGAAATGCCCCATAAAATGTAAATTTAATGGGTGGTATGCCCCCTCGAGAGATGGGCCGAATTTTTATTTTTTTTTTGAAAAATCGGGCGATCTCTCGAAAAAGAATGAAAAGTGGAGGGGAGGTAGAATAGAAGAAATTAGAACTAATGATGAAAGAATGGGAGAAAATGGAGTGAATATGAAGAAACAACAAGCCAGTGGGTACCCTGAGGTCATGCAAGAGATACATAGCAGATGTAGTGTGGGGTTTGGATTGATGCTATGCAATTGATCAAAATTGGTTAGACAATCTGGTGCAATCGGTTTAGTTGCCCCAGTCAAGTCAAAGTGTGACAGTTGATGTCAATTGGTCGCTTGGACATGATAAAGTCTGAGTAAGTGAATCAAAGTGACTTGATGTGACTTAGACAATTGATGTAATTGCCCGATGAAGTCAAGGTATATGAAGCAAAATACTCATTGAGACGTAGACAATTGATGTAATTGTCTGTTGGATTGGGTTTGATTGGTTGATCAATTGATAGTGTGTGCGTGTGATGGATGGTTGTGGGGAATCATAGCAGCCCCGTTGAGACTAGGTCATTATGATAAATGCCTGATGTAGTCTAGGATTACCATAATCGATTACCTGTTGAGACCCGAAGATACTTGATCAAAGTATCTGTTGATAGTCTAGGTGTGTGGGAGTCGATGTATCTGTGTAGACAGAGTAACTGGCTTAATTTTGTGGATGAGTGAGGATGGGAAGTGATGAAGGGATTAGGATGATGTTGATGATCAAGATAGGGAGGGTGAGGGGGGATTTGATTTTAGATAGAAGATATGGAGGACTAGGACCGAGTCCTATGGAAGAACAGGAGTAAAATAGAGTATGCATTATTATGACTATGTATGCATGATATGCAGCTATTATGAATGTATGGATGGGTGGAATGCAACGAAATGCAATATATATAGATAAGATGAGATGATGATCCATAGTGCTTTATTTTTCATCATTGAGCTTTAAAATGTTGTAAGAAAATACAAGCAACTTGACATAAAGATTCAAGATGACCAGAGTATTTCTTACATGGATTTGATATAGCAAGTTAATACAAGCAACTTGATATAATGGATCAAGTTGACCTGAGTATTGCTTGCAGAACAGACAAGGATTATCTCCTTTCATGCATGACTTGGATGTCCTCCTTGATCTTAGACTGATCATATCCTGAGACAAGTGCATACCGTAATAAGAGATAAAACCTTTATCCAGTTTGGATGAGGTAGGAGGAACCAAAGAAAAAGCATTGTACCTGCAAACAAACAGTATATACATAAAGAATAAAGAATATGGATCCTTGGTAATGGTTCATGCTCATATGGTCGAGGTATACATTGTAGTCAGCAAGCCGTAGTGATCTATGATTGTATTTTTGCCTATGATCACATAGCTTAGTGAACTTCCCATGTAGACACCATTAGTACATGCCCCAGAACTTCATCAGAAATAATGCGCAAATGATACAAAATAATGCTGAAAGATCCCGATATAAATTACTAGACCATAAATCAACCAAGTATTTGATAGCGTAAACAGAATTTTCTTGTCAAAGAAAATGTCATCTTGTCTTTGTTTTGGTAAGGAAGGATACATCCTTGTTGAAGACAGTTTGCGTGTTTGAAATTGACTGTTTGGTTTGATTGATAAGTGGTCATGTGTTTGGAGTATGTCGCAATGTTTGTTTGGGATCTGCTCAGATGGGTATGTACAATGTATTGCCATGTTTTTTTTTGTTTGATTTTTTGATGTTTTCTGATGTTTTTGGATTTTGTGAGACGTTTTTTGAATATTTTTGGATTTTGAAGTGTTTTGAATGTTTTTGGATTTTGAATTTGTTTTGAATGGTTTTGGATTTGGTGAGATAGTTTTAAATGAAGAACTTTAATGAATCACAAGACAATGTAGAATCCACTTCCATCAATAGGTTAAAGGCATTGCCCCCAGTTTAGACATGACTATAAAAAAGCGGGATGCAGGATGCATATAGTACTTTCTTGGATTTGTAGATTTATAACAAGCCATGGTTGATGGATGGATGGATGTATGTATGAAGTAGATGTGATCGCAACAAGTTTGAAAGACAATGGAGCCATAGCCTTTACGAGTGGCGCCTGTTTGCTAGGTTTTCACCATCGTACTTACCCAAGGTGCCACCGGAGTGGTTGTTCACCGTTTGGATGCATGATTTTTCTTTACTTTTTTGAATGTTTTTGTATTTTCTTCAGGACATTTTTTTGAATGTTTTTGGTATTTTCTGGTATGCAGGGGAGCCTGATGCTCTGTACACCTTAGGTATAAAACTGTTTTAGGTGCATGTTGTTGATTGGATCTGCAAGCGGTTCTCCTTCTGATGTAGCCAACTGATATGCCCCGGACCCGAATACAGCAGTGACAACATATGGGCCCAGCCAGTTTGATTCAAACTTGCCCTGATGTTCTCTGTTTGGTTGGTTGCGAGGATTCTCTCGTAGAACAATATCACCTACCTCAAATGTATGAGGTCTAACTCGGTGATTGTAGCTTCTGCTCATGCGCTGTTGATAGGCTTTGAGATGGTTGTATGCAGCTTGTCGCTTCTCATCAAGTAATTCTAAGTCTTGGAGGCGTGAGACTCTGTATGCTTCATCATCGATGAGATTGTGCAAGGAAACCCGTAATGATGGTATCTCGACCTCAATAGGCAAGATAGCTTCTGCACCATAGACCAATGAATAAGGAGTTGCACCTGTAGGGGTTTGAATGCTAGTTCGATATGCCCATAGTGCTGGATTTAGTTGAACGTGCCAATCACGGCCGACATCATTGACTGTCTTCTTTAGGATCCTCAATATGTTTTTATTGGATGCTTCAGCCTAACCATTGCCTTGTGGGTA
This sequence comes from Cryptomeria japonica, assembly GCF_030272615.1. Taxonomy (NCBI): domain Eukaryota; kingdom Viridiplantae; phylum Streptophyta; class Pinopsida; order Cupressales; family Cupressaceae; genus Cryptomeria; species Cryptomeria japonica. The sequence continues at coordinate 390,679,886 of NC_081407.1, forward strand.
ATAGGGAGTGGAAAAGCGGTGTTGGATATGAAATTTCTCACAAAGTTCACGGACATCCTGATTTTTGAAAGGGAGACCGTTATCTATGATGATGGACATGGGCACACCATACCGGCAGATGATGTAGTTGAGGATGAATGAGGCGATCTGCTTGCCAGTGACTTGGGTAAGTGGAACAGCTTCGATCCACTTTTTGAAATATTCGGTGGCGGTAATAATGAATTTGTGGCCATTGGATGAAGATGGATGAATCTTACCCACAAGGTCAAGGCCCCATTGGCAGAAAGGCCATGGTGTCGTGATTTGTTGTAGTTCCTGGGCTGGTGCATGTATCAGGTCGCCATGAACTTGGCATTTCTTGCATTTTCTGACAAAGTAGTAGGAATCCTTTTCCATAGATGGCCAATAATATCCAGCTTGCAGGAGTTTCTTGGCGAGTGATGGACCACTTGAATGAGTCCCGCAAATTCCTTCATGTACCTCTTCCAAAGCCTTTGTTATCTCACCTTGTTCCAGACATCGAAGGAGAGTACCATCAAGACCGCGTCGGTATAGGGTTTCAGCAATAATGGTATATCGAGCAGTTTGGTGAATGAAGGTTTTTCGTTGGTTATTCGAGTGGTTGGGAGGAAGGGTATGATCGCGAAGATAGGTGTAGAACTCACCATACCATGGGGATTCAGAACCGACAAGGTGACATATCATCTCAGATTCAGGGATATCATAAGTGGGGATCCAAAGTTGTTCTACCAAGAACTCGTAGCGTGTTGAATTCTGTGGAAGATCTAGTAGAGATGCGATGGTAGCCATAGCGTCAGCAGCTCGATTCTGATCTCTTGGTATCTGCTCAAAAGTGATAGTAGTAAATGATGTCTTTAGAGTGTCCACCATTTGCTTATATGGCATGAGTTTATCATCTTTGGTCTGATATTCATCTGTTGCTTGTCGAATGACTAGTTGGGAATCGCCATATACTTGCAGTTCTTGTAATTTCCATTGGATGGCTAACCTGAGTCCTGTGATCAAGGCCTCATACTCGGCTATATTGTTTGTGCATGGAAATGTGAGCCTGTAAGACTTCGGGATGCTATCACCCTGAGGTGTGATAAACAAAATGCCTGCCCCCGAGCCGTGCCTAGTGTATGAACCATCAAAATATAGTTTCCATGGTTGTGTTGTTGTGATCATGAATATCTCTTCATCTAGAAAATTGGAAATGAGAGGATGATCGCCTATGAGTGGTGCATCGGCCAACTAATCTGCAATGACCTGCCCTTTGATAGCTTTACGGTCCACATACTCGATGTCAAATTCACTTAGAATCATCACCCATTTGGCCAAGCGGCCTGTCAATGCTGCTTTGTTAAGTAAATACTTGAGTGGATCAATCTTTGCAATGAGTTGTACCTTGTGTGTTAACAGATAGTGTCTCAATTTTGTGGCTGCTAAGATTACTGCTAGGCAAGCTCGCTCAATAGGGGTGTAATTGAGTTCATAGCCTACCAGTGTGCGAGAGATGTAGTAAACAGTACACTCTTTTCCTTCTGCATTATGTTGTGCCAGTAATATACCTAATGTTGTACTTGTTGCCAAGATATAGAGTAACAATGGTCTACTTGGATCTGGTGGCATCAACAATGGTGGATTCATGAGATAGTCTTTAAGCGTATGAAATGCTTGCTAGCATCGGGCATCCCACTGAAAGCGGATGTTCTTGTGTAGCAGATGTGTAAATGGGTGACACTTATCAGCCAATTGTGCAATGAATCTTTGAATGGATTGAAGTCGGCCTTGTAATGTCCTTAGCTGGCTGATATTCTTTGGTGGTGGCATGTCCATGATTGCTTTTACCTTTGTTGGGTCGACCTCAATACCTTTGCTTGAGACAATGTATCCTAGAAGCTTCCCGGAGGTCACTCCAAAGACACATTTCTTTGGGTTGAGTCGAACATGATATTGTTCCAGTCTATCAAAGATTCTCTCTAATATGTCCAAATGACCTTCTCAAGTGAGTGATTTTGCTAATAAGTCATCAACATAATCTTCCATTATGGTATGCATCATATCATGAAAGATAGTAGTCATTGCTCGTTGATAGGTCGCTCCTACATTCTTTAGACCAAAAGGCATTACATTCCAGCAATATGTGCCCCATGGACATGTGAAGGCTGTCTTATGTTGGTCCTCTGGTGCGATCTTTATTTGATTGTATCCTGAAAAGCCATCCATGAGTGAAAGCATGGCATGTCCTGCTGTCAGATCCACTATGATGTCGATATTTGGTAGGGGGAAGTCATCCTTAGGACAGGCCTTATTTAGATCTCTGAAGTCAGTACAAATGCGGACGCCCCCTTTTGGTTTGCCAACTGGCACAATATTGGAGATCCATTCTGCATAATCAATTGGTCTAATGAAACCAACATCTAGGAGTTTCTTGAGTTCTATTTTGACTAGCACTGCAATCTGGGGATGCATCTTACGAAGCTTCTGCTTGACAGGTTTGGCTCCTTCTGCGACGGTGAGGTGATGCATGACTAAATTAGGATCAAGCCCAGGCATGTCTACATATGACCATGCGAAGTTGATCTAACGCTTCTGGAAGAACTCTATAAATTTAGGCTGTTCCTCTGGAGTGAGAAGAGATGCCAGATGTATGATATGAGGATTTTCAGGAGTCCCCACATTGTATTCTTTGGTTTCCTCGATGAGAATCATTGATCGTTCCTGTTGTGCATTAGCAGGGAGAATGTCAAACCCTTCATCCTCAGGTGCCTCGGAGAGGTTTTCACCGTTGGATACGCTCTTTCTTTTTACTTTTGTCGGATCAAACAGTGCCACAGTGTGGTTTTCACTGGAAGATCCATGTTTTATTGTTATATTTTTGCAGCTGAAAGGTTTGGCATCCGCCCCGAAGTATGTTGTGCTATTAAGTTCAATGGCGAATCCAGCTTTGTGATCCCCGCTTGGTAGGTTATCCCTTAATTCCAAAAAGTCAATGATGGCCTCATCGTTTTGGAAGAGGTCAAGACATGGGGGATTTGGTTGGTTCCATTCGATGAGTTCAGGGTGGATAATGGGCATTACTTCATCGATTATGTTAAGTGCAGGAGATGTATCAGTGAGGGTTAAGACGTTATGGTGAAGGTCGTTAATGGTACTCTCCCTGTCAGAATCAGGCGTAGGATGAGACATAGGGTCTGTGGAAGATGTTTCCAGTTCAGGAACCCAAGTGGTCTTTATCTGTGCTTCTCCATAAACAGGGATATCTTTGCATGGCAGAGGTAGTGATGCATCTTCCTCATCTGAAGTATTAAGTTGTACTGAATCAAATTCCCATTCATGTGAGTCGGTCTCTGAATCACTTTCCAGCATCCGATTGCTATACCATACTGGGATGTCTTTTGAGTTAAACACTGCAGGTGTGATTGGTTGATGTACCTTTGTAATGATCGGTGCTGCAGGGCGATTGAGGGGGATCAAGGAATCTGTTATAGGGAGTATTGGTAATGTTGACTCAGTGGCTTCTACGGGAACTGCTGGTACCATAGATGCTGCTGCGGGTTCTGATACAGTTGCTGCTGCTAATGGTACTATGGATGTAATGGCTACTGCGAATGGGATTACTGGTTCACTTGGTGGGATGATTGGTATTGGTGATAGTTGTGTTGGGGTTTTGAGCCTCGATGGGGCAGTTGGGATGGTGCTTGATGGTGCCTTGATTATAAAAGGTGTCCTCTTTGCAGTAGGTGGACAAAATGGTTTGTTGGGTTTTCCTTTGAATCTGAGCTTAGGAAAGATCTCTTTTTCAAAGCCTAGGCCTATGTTACCTTTGGGCTTTAATTCCGGCAGCAGAGGTTCATGTCGTCCTTGTTTGCAATATCCTAAAGCACTCTGACCATCATACCCCATTCTTTGCATAATGAGGAGGCCTTTGCCATACTGATCCATAGGAAGTTTAACTTGTGGTAGATCAGTGGTGATGGGATCTTTATAGATCCATTTTGCTAAGTCCTCATCTTGGGTTTCTTCTTATTGACTCTTTCCAAGGATGAAAGGCATCAAAGCACATGCAGGCGTGATTAGTGGTTGTTGGAGTAACTGCTGTGGTTTACCATGTGTTCTAGGAGAAGTGGGCATCTGTCCCACACAAAAGAGTTGACTCAAGTTGTATTCCCCGGGACCGTCCTCTGCTATTTTCATCTTAAGCTTTTCTTGCATTGGTATAGTGGTGTTCGAACTGGCAAGAGAGGCTAGACTTTTATATGATGTGGAGGAAATGGCTTCTCTAGTATTAGGAACAGTAATCTCTGGTTGATGGCTGATATTATGGCAAAATGCAAAGGGGTTTGCATCGCCCAGAATTGTGATCTCTACACCGTTATGTGGGAACTTGATACATTGATGGTAGGTAGATAGAACGGCTTGCATGGCATGTATCCAAGGTCTTCCTAACAATAGATTGTATGGCAGAGGAAGGTCCAGAACCTGACAAATGATGTGCTTGACCACGGGGCCCACTCGGATTGGTAGTACCACAGCTCCTTTGGATGAATGCTCTGCATCGTCATAAGCTTTGATTGTGATCTTCTGACGAGGATCCACTGATTCGACCGCATATCCCAATGTTGTGACCAACTGCAGTGTGCAAATATTCAGGCCTGCTCCATTATCGATCAAGACTCGCTTGATCCTATGCTGGTTAATAAATCCTTCGATGTGCAGTGAGGCATTATGTGGGTGTTGGAAGGAAGAGTTGTCACTTTCAGAAAAAGTGAGACAAGGTGATGACTTTAGACTTCCAACCATGGCTTGAAATTGGTCCGTATTTAGATTTGCAGGGACTGACGCCTCTTGGAGTGCTTGATCCAAGATAGTTTTATGAGAGGGTGATAAGCGTAGAAGCTCTAAAATGGATATAAGTGCAGGGGTTTTGTCTAATTGTTCCACAAGATTGTACTGCTTTGGGATGGAGGTGGTGCCTTGTGGAGCTGCCTTGATGGTAACTTTGCCGCGACGCGTAACAACATTGCAATTTGAGTTGGGATTTTTGAAGGTTATAGTTGCAACTTGTTCATTGGCATCATACAAATGATTTACAGTGTAATTATACGTAGCTTGTGTATAATCAGTGGTATCAGTGCCTCGCCTAGAAGTGGAAGGACCCCTTTGATCTTGTGATGGAAGTGGATTTTTGAACATCAGATGATCATTATTTGTTGTTTTTGGGTCATGTCCTTCAATTTCAATTTCTCCTCGATCAATAAGATCCTGAATGAGATCTTTCAATTGGTGACAATTACTTGTCTTGTGCCCTCTTGCTTGATGGAATTCACAGTGTTCAGTATCTCTCCACCATGCTGGTTTGACTTGAGGCCCATAGTTTGATAGCTTAGGCAGAGTGACCAAATTTTGAGAAATGAGTTGTCGCAATACTGTTTCAATGGGTTCCCCTAAGGGAGTGTATGTGCGTTTCTATTTTTGCTGACGAGGTCTAGGTTCATCGTGAGATGTGATGCGACCTTGATTAGAAGGAACATTTGTGTTGTTTTGAGGTGGAGGATTTTGTCCTGCAAACCGAACCACAGGTTGTGCATTTTGGATAGTCCTGGCATCCACAACCCCATCATTGACGATATTCTTGTTTTTATTCCAGAAGTTTGGTTTATTGTTGTTGAAGCATGGGCGAGGACCATCTTTTGGTTCATTAAAGATTTTGATGAGTCCCTTTTTTGATGAGTGCCCTTTCACATTTCAAACCCTTGGTGATCATATCATTAAAAGAGTCTGTGTCTTTGACATCCAGGTGAAATTCCATTTCTTCGTTTAAGTTGGAAATGAATATTTCCACTAGTTCTCGTTCAGGTAACTGAAGAGAACGTCTGCTAGACATTTGACACCATCGTTGCAGGAATACTGAGAATTGTTCACCTGGTTTTTGTTTGGTGTTGCACAGATCAGCCATGGTGATGTCGCGTTCAATGTTATGAGAGTAATGAGCTAGGAACTTCTGGATGAGTTCCTCAAATGTTCTAATGCCACCTGGTAGTCAGGAAAACCATGATGTGGTTGTTCCTCCCAAGCTTTGGGGAAAAAGGCGCATTAGGTAGGTGTCTTCATATGCCACTTCAAGACAAGCGGAATGAAATTCTCTGACATGATCACGAGGATCTCCCTTTCCTCTATATTTTTCAAATTTGGGTGTTTCGAATCCTCGAGGAAATGGTGGCATGTAAATATTCCTATCAAAAGGATAGGGACAGATGTCATTGAGTGAGAATTGGTTAGTCTTGACACCACTATGAAGCTGTTGGGTGAGATTCTCGACTTGTTGCCGCAACATCTCCATTTCATTTGGAGGAGGAGGTGGTGGGTTACCTCGAGGAATGTTATATCTAATGGGATCTCTACCTCTTTCCTCGTCATGGCGACTTTGTCTTTCTGATGCTTGTCTTAATTGGGCAAGATCAAAGTCAGAGGGGAGTTTTGCTCCTTCTTGAGCGAGTCTTAAGAAGTGAGCATCCGCATTGCTCTTGAGTATTTCATCAAAAAGCCTGTTAAAGAGAGGGTTATGCTGAGCCCTTTCTATTGTTGCAGGAATGGGAGTACTTGGGTTTTCGTCATCTGCATTTCCTCCAAGTGCTTCTTGAAATTCATTGAGATTTTCCTCTTCTTCTTCTTCCCTTTCTATTTCTCGTTGCCTTGACTGTGATCGGGTTTGAGCCATTTTGCTTGCAAGCTGTTGTTGAAGTTGTGTGAAAATAATGATGAGTTTTTGATGAAATGAAAGGTTGATGGTTGGTGAATTGTGTTGCACGTGGATCTCTAGCACTTTTAAGGTGGATGTAACCAAAATTCCTTCTTTGAATTGCTTGTTTGTTTGATAAGTTTTGATGTGATAAGGTGTAGAGAAATCTGAGATGTGTTACAGATTTAACTACCTAGTAATGAGAGGATTCACTCATGAACTAGTTTTAACCTGCGTAGATGTGTCTCTTAGGATGAGCTTATCCTAGATGTAGAAACAATCTAAAAAGTGATGTGATGTGTTTGATTTCAAGCAATATCTAAAAGAGAACTTGGGACAAGAACCTCTTAATGTTTTGAGAGTTGGGACGGATTGATGATGAAGTGATGATGTATGAGTGAGATGATGGATGAAAATGTTTTCAACTTCAATAAAAACTTTGTGTTATAAATGGGACAAACTCTACCTCTTCCCTTTCGGGTGTTGGTGGTATTTCTTGAGCTGTGTTGTATGTGATACAGACGTTTGGGAAGAAGTTGGGATTAATCTTTCCTCCTTAGTTTTTGTGATAACTCAGAGCTCTATATTGCATAAAAGCTCTGCGGTTCAATGATTCGGAATCAAATTCATTTGTTTTTCCTTGAAGGTAGAGACGCATGTGACACAGAAAGACTCTATGTGAGACAAAGATTTGTCTATTTATATAGAAGAATTTCCTCCTTTTTATCAAAGCCTTTGAGCTCAATGGTCTTCTTTTCAAGTTGATATTCTGATGACGCTTCTTCTTTCGCAAGATGTGAAGAATGTTCATAAAATTTGACTCTTTGTTGTTTGTACCTTATTTTTGATGTTTTTGGTTGTTTTGACAGATGTTTGGTTGGATGAATACTTTGTTTTTGGGAAGTGATTTTCTAATTTTTCTTTGACAAGAACACAAAGCAAGCACACAAACACAAGAATGTTACCTAAAAGGCACAAATGAGTATGGGTCTAGATCAACCCAATCCTTGGACTTGTATATGACCCTTCCTTTAGATGTATTTTAAGGTGTATTCCCAAAGTCTGAAGTCGGCTCAATGTGCACTTGGTCTTTAAAATGAACACACTTCAAACACTTTTTATCCCTAAGGTCAAATGGCCAGTTGTGATAAATTTAGCCCACATCTTGATATTTCTTCGACTTTGGTACTACATACCTTATGAATCTCGCTGTGGTAGGTAAGGATGTGATATACTAAGTCTTGCACGAGCATAACAAATAGATGATCCCTATGATGGGGGAGTCACCACTTTTATCAAGCCACAAGTGACTTTTCAAAAAGCTATGTTTCTACTCAAGGAAATATGTATGGTGAGTATCTTGGGAGCAAAACCATCTATGCTCTTGCACTAAATTATATCTCAAATATCCTCAATCAATAGAACGGGTGGGCTACTACTTAAAGGTGTTTAGTCATGTTCGATGTTTTTGGACATAAGTTCATTCTGCAGTGACTCACTTAAGAGCCTTGTAACTGGTGGTGGGGCCCATTTGTCCTTTCGGCCAGTTACACTGTAGGAACAACTATACCCAAGGCTACAGCTTTCGCTCTCACCTGATTTCTATAGCAGCTCGAAGGATTTACCGCTCGAGGTCATTCCCAAGAGTGATGTGTCTCTTTGCAGGCCTCTCTTAAAAAGATAAAATTTTGAGTGTTACTAACACTTTTCTCTTGCACCTAGGACCATGAAAGCCAAGGGAGAGGATAGTGTGTGTTAGAAGTAGGACCACTCGACCAACTCTTTGCACAAGTGTGCCAAGCATGAAAAACACTTGTTCTTTTTAATCTATCATTGCAATGTGATCTAACTATTTGGAGATGTTGCTCCAACAATCATGGTGTTCTTTTTAATTTTCAAAGGCAATTGTTTGAGTAAACTAGAATTTGAAAATCCTGGTCAACTTAATGAAAAACACGTCTTGCTTGAAGTAAAATTGTTTTTGAGCTTGAAGGAAAAATGGCTTGTTCTTTTTAGATCGCCCAAAACAAAGTGTTGATTGTAAATTTCTTTTAAGTTGATGCAAGAAAATAAATTTTGTTTTGTTGGTTTTAAGCACCAAAACGAAGTTTGTTTCCTAACTTGCAAGAAATAAAGCTGTTTTGTATAAGTTTGTGGTTCTTTTTACCTTGGAACAATGAAATTCTTTTTAAGAGCCCCAAACAAATGTGTGATTCTTTTTTTTAAAAGCCCAAATTTGAAATGTGAAGTTAATTTTAAACCAAAATAAAAAGTGAATTCATTTTTAAAACCAACTTCAAAAACAAGTTAGTAAAAAAATATAAATATACTTTTTAATCTAATTTAAATCTGCACAAAAGAGAAAAATAGTTAGTAAAATCCACCTATTTGGTGGGCTTCTACAAGCCTAATTTTTTTCTTTTTTTTGGTTTTTTTTTTCTTTTTTTTTTTGTTACAAGGTGATTTGTACAACGTTCTGTTACAATAGCGCTAGTCTGCGTTTGAACAAAGGCGTTATTTAACACAAACGCACTAAAAGAAAGGGAAAGACAGAGAAGGCAAAAACACTGAAACAAGGTGAATAGCGCCAAAATAATGTCAAACGCACTAAAACAGTGTCAAAAGCGCAACCTGTGTGACATTTTCAATATTCAAACATGTTATTGGTTAAAAAAAAAAAGTTGATCTTTGTGGTGTTTGGATTCACGTCGGGTTCACCAAATGATGCTCTGCAAAAAGGATTAGAAAATCTATTTGATGGCAACACACACAAGAGCACAAGAAACAAACGTTAGTGTTAGCAACAAAAGATTATCCTAAACAGGCATATCAAGAGAGATATTAAGCATGAAATAGAAAGCATATAAACATAGAATAAAATAGCTAATCAAGATGCTCATAGTTGCTCCTCCCTTGTTCCTCTCCTCTCCAAGTCCCAAATGAGTGTAGCTCTCAGCTTTTAGCACTAGCCATGGATGCCATATGGAGATTCAAGATAGTTGAATATGATAAGCAAATGCTATGCAAGTGTAGACAATGATGCTATGAAAAAGCTCTATGCTAATACCTGTATAACAACAATACTCTAATGCTTCCTTTCTTTGCTTGAGGAGAAGGGTTCTATTTATAGAAGAAATGGGGAAATGAAGGGTTAAGATTGAATGGTTTAATCAAGGGCCAAGTTTGAAAGTTGGGGATCCATGTGCACAATTGGCACCAATAAAATGGTGACAAGTGTCAACATAGGATTGAGTTGAGAGAAGAGGTTGGAAGCATTAAAGGCCTTAGAAAACCTCATGGTTATCTAGAGGCTAAGGGTCAAGTCCAAATTAAGATTACCCACTGGATTAAGAGTTAATCCAAGGATAAACCTTTGTGCAAATGTTTAAGAGATAATCATGGTCAAAGCATTAATGGTCTGATGAGACCTTTGGGTTGGGTAGAGGTTGAGTCAAAACAAATGTTTTAACCATGTGGGAGGGTTTGAGGTAACCATTAATGGTTATTGGAGACTTTGGGGATTAAGTGGTTGAAGGTTGAAAGCCTTCAATGGTTATCAAAGACTTTGAGCCATTTAGTGGTTGAAGGTTGAAAGCCTTTAATGGTTATCAAAGACTTTGAGGGTTTGAGAAGTGACTTCCCTTTTGCTTAGGAATGTGACAAAGTTTAGAGAAGGGGTTAGGTTATTTAGAAGTGATTAGAAAATTCTAGAAGGGGTTTAGGCATGCAAGTGGATTTTGTAGGAAAATGCAAGTGGGAGAAATTTTGGTATTTTCAATTAAAATAAAATCATTTATTTCAATTAAATGGTGTAATTTGCATTTGGATAAATATTCAAATAAATATTAATTTATTTAAATGAGAAAAATGAAGATAAAGCATTAAAATGCTTGAAGACTTTGAGGGAAACCATTAAAGGCTTGAAGACTTTAAGGAAAACCATTAAAGTCTTAAGAAGACTATAGAAGGAAGTCATCAAGTTTGAAGACTTTAAAGCCATCAAGTTTGAATACTTTAAGGGAAACCATTAAAGGCTTGAAGTGGGTGAGGATAAATAGGATTTTAAATAAATAATTTATTTAAAATAGTTGTGCAACTTGCTTTTGTAGGAAAATACAAGTGGGTGGAGGATAAAGGTGATTTAAATAAACGATTTATTTAAAATAGTTGTGCAACTTGCATTTGTAGGAAAATGCAAGTGGGTAGAGGATAAAGGTGATTTAAATAAATATTAATTTATTTAAATGTGAGAGGTGGGATTTTGGGGGATTTAAATAAATATTAATTTATTTAAATATGAGAGAATATTTAATTAAATAAATATGATTTATTTATTTAATTAATGGTCTGAATTTGGTTAAGTGAATTAAATCAAATAAATTGAATAATTTATTTAATTAATAGGAGAAGAGGGTTAAGATGAATTAATTAAATATATTATTTTAATTAATTCATTAATTGTTGGTTAAATAATCAAATAAATACTAAGTATTCATTTAATTAAGTGGACAGAGTTATGTGACTACAATATTGATTTTGAAACCAGAATATTGGAAATTTGAAAAAATGAATCCACAAATTATTTCCATATAAGGAAATTGGTTGATTTTATTCAACATAGCATAACTTTCACCCAGGATGTCAGATTTTGGACTTCTTATACTCGTTGGAAATTTGATTCTGAGCACTATAATTTGGTATAGGTTTTGTTACTTGATTTTGCCATTTTGACATGTTTTTGGAGCTTGGAAGCCAAATGTTCTTCATTACATAGTTTTGGTCATAACTTTTGCATACAAAATCGATTTTTCAATTTTGAATAGGTGTTGGAGAGAATGTTCAATCTACTATAGTGTGGTGTTGTTATTTTATTAGTTTGATGATTTTGGAGAGGTGTGTACTTATTTGATCACTTGTAGGTGCTTGAGATTCAGGGTGTGAGTGGGAGTGCATCTGGATGAGTCATGAGGCGAAACCTTGAGGAAGTATATGTTTTTATGAGATATTTATGATGCTATAACTGATTATCAGATTTGGTGCTCCTTGGTATAGGTTTACAGGTATTTTTCAAAGTTAGACTTTGATGGTGACGTGTACACAAGTTTTCTTTGGTTTCAGGACATGGTTTGAGACTTGGAGTTTCATGTGGGTGAGAGTTGAGTGAAAGAAAAGAAATGGTTATGATTATGGTGTCATGGGTATGCAAGTACATGTTTTGCATTGACATGACATAGTCATATTTGTGGTGATTTGGTTTGATATTATGAGGTTGTTGATTATCTCCTTGGTGCTTTTTTGGTTCCTTGACTATGGTACTTGATTGTGGACATGTTTGGCAAATCATATCAGAAGTTGATTTGGTGTTTGAGACATGTGGTCTACAGGGTCATTCTCTTTGATGTCTGAATTTGAAGTTTACTAATGTGATGATGACTTTGCATGTTCCATTGATTAAATGTTTGAGTTATGCAAGTTGTTGATTAGCTAACCATTCACTTGCAGTGGGATGACTCGATCTGGATTGTCTATATCCACGCGATTGATTCATTGTTGATGCATACTTTGTTAGCTGGTCTTGCCTATGGTCATTTGTGCATTGGTATGTTTGTTTTGAGATGAGAAGATGGATGATGTTTATAGTACTTGGATAGTTGGTGTTGGGACTTGTAGCATGTGGTTTATCATGATGTCATGATAGCTTAGTTATTCATTGGTTATTAGTGGGAGCTTTTGACAGTGATGTATTGGTGGTGTAGGATTTATTCCTGATTGGTGGTTTTGTTGGCGGTTGTACGTATCTTCTTGTCTTGGAGTTCATGGTTAAACTCGATGTTATTGATTTTTCAATTGTATGTGTGTAGACTTAGATGTTCTTCATGTAGGATATGGTTGCCACTATGCCATGTGTGACTCGGTATCAAGGTTTAGTGAGAGTTGTTGGCAATGATGTGTATTCACCATTGGATGGTGGATGATCTTCTTAGTGTGCAAATGTTGGAGGAGCTCTTGATCTTGTTATTGTAGAGGGTATTCCATATTTGTAGGTGCACTTGTAGGAGATGGTTACAAGTGATATTTGGTTTAGGGTATGTGATTATGTCATGGTTTACTCTTGATTACTAGTTTAGAGTTTGGCATGATATATTTCTCTTGAGACCATGTTATGTTCACTTGGAGTATGTGATCTTCATGATATTTGAGGATGTTGATATCTTGAGGGCTCAAGAAGTCCTTGGTTGAGGTGTGTTTTTATGCTTTCATTTTACATGTTATCCTTGTTTGATAGGATGGTTAATATTATGTCATGGTACACTTTTGATATGAATTTAGAGTTATGGCATGTTACAATTACTTGATATGTTCATATAGAGCATGTTATCTCCTAGGAGGAGATGGTTAGATCATGTTGTCATGTTTATGTTCCTAATTTAGCTGTTGGAGCTTTGACATTAATCTTGGTTGGTTCTCTTTGTATTGAGTGTATGATCATTTTCTTGATACTTCATGATGGTGCTATGGGTTGAATTTGGAGTTTGACATGGATTGATCGGTTACAGATGCTCATGGATACATGGAGATGTAGGCGGTTCTAGTATTGTCTTATGATTAGAGACATGTGTTGGGACGGTTGGTTGTTTCAATAGGAATACCAAGGAACATTCACCTGGTATGGAATGGAGAGGAGATTGTTCTTTGTGTGAGTCATGATGACTTGGATAGCTTGAAGAGAATTCTCATTCCCCACTCTTGGTCTACTCGACAATTTACTACTTGAGAGGTATTTTCCATTGTTCCTTTCAAGTGCATTATGTTTATGCTTATCTTTCATAGATATGGATTTTGAGCTATGAAGATGTTTAGTTTAGGAGGGTTCATTTTGAGAGATGTATAGCATTGGTTATCTTCTTGTTCACATGTTGATGTTATGATATCATTATGAGGATGTTAGGAGATGGTTTAGTGGGATAATTTCCTTCATTGAGAATGGTTATTATGAGTTTGATCTTCTTGGTTATGGGAGGCTTACATACATGTTGGCATTACATGATACTTATGTTGATTTGATCTAGGAGATTGGACATGGTTTTGGGTGTTGGTTTGGCTTTTCTTTTGGGGTTTTTTGGAGAGGATCATACTTGACACAACATTGCTTATTTGAGGTGTTGGTAGAAGGACACGTTGTCTCTCTTCATTCTATGTGTTCTCTCTTGTTTGGGAGGATGGTGACATATTGTGGGAGAGTATTCAACAATTGGGTTGCATGTGTGGATCATTGTTATTATTATTAGTACTACATGTTTGATTTACTTATCACACCTTGATATGAGTGGTTATTGGTAGACTTGTATGCTTTGAGATTCATTTCAGATTTGGTATTACCCATGCAGTGGGAGTTCCTGGACATGTATGCATTTTATTGACAAATTTTGATACAGGGAGCTTGATTGTGATTTATGGGTTGATATGATATTGGCAAGAGTTTACTGATGTTGGTTGTACCTAGGAGGTATGGATGGTTGGATGTATTGGCATGTGTTGTGGATGTCATTCTGATCATGTGGTTTTTAATTTATTGCAAAAACTTGGAGTTGTTAAGTCTTGGAGACAACTGAGAAGGGGGGGGTGAATCAGTTGTCAAATAAATTCAAACCAAAAACAACTTAACCAACCTTAATGCTTAATACCGGTAAACCAAACTTTATGCCAGTAGATAATTTATCAATTAATATCAGTACCAGTAAAGATTAATACATGAAACAGAAAGACAATAACATCCACAACACATAACACCAATATTTGTACGTGGAAACCCTGTAAGGGGAAAAACCACAGTGGGAAACCTTACCCACAATCAGATTATACTACTACAGATAGTATCTGTATACAAATGGGGTCTGCACATGCAGAAAGGCCAAGCGCCTAGAGCTCACTGCTCAAACACAAATAGGAGTCACACTGACTACAATTAGATGGTTAAATCCAATAATGATGTACTGCACAAAATAGCATCTTCATATGTTGGATTCAGTACCAGTGTAGTTCTGATTGCTTTCACAAAAACCTTGCTTCAACTTCAAATGATGTCCGTGTGTATAGCTCTGCTTATTCTCGCATATACCTTCTTCCAATTCCTTATCTTTTTCGCTTTTCAATCTTACAAATAAGATCTTACATATATACCATAACCTAAGACCAATTTTAGTAGGTTGGCTCTAAAAGATATTACAATAAAATAATTACAAGTAAATCAATAACCGATGCAATATTTGATTCAACATGTCGGCTTAATGCATTTACAATAACAACAAAAACATCTCCAAAGTGTGTCGTGCTGATCTGGAATAGATAAGCCTATCGGTGCTTATTCTGGACCTATTTGCCGGTAACAACAAATATGCAAATATGAATATGCGAATGAATAAATCTCCAAGACAAAGTGTCCAAATTATGTCTTCGACATAACCAAGTGTTTTCCATGTCATTCCAAGTGCCGGTGAACAATATATCCCGTCGGTGTGCCAGATACTGGTGACTGTGCATAAGTCACTTGCTTGTCGGTGAACATTGTTTATCCTCCAAAATGTCAGAGTTGATAAGTGTTATAGGTGTTGACATCAATGACAAAACCATACCAAAATACCAAAAATCTCCCCCTTTGGCATTGATGGCAACACAAGATGGAAAAACCATCAAAGTGCCAAAACAGAAATGCCAAAAACCAAAAACCAACAATCTCCCAAAAGAGATCATAACCAGAATTCAAAATTTAGATACAGAGAGTAATCAATCTCTCCCCCTGAGAGTAACGTGTTTTCCTTGTGTTTTTCCATATCAATCTCTCCCCCTTTGACATCAAATGCCAAAGCCAATACAAAATCCAGGTTCAAATACAAAATACCAACCAATTTAGTATGCCAACTACTCCCCCTTAGAAGTAGCTCTCCTCATCAAAGCCGGAATAAAAGATTTCTCTGTTAGTTCTATCGGTTGATGACAAACATCAACTGTCTAAGTCTCTACCAATGGGGGTATGACCCCAAGTTGGTCTTTGAGATATTCAAAAGTCTCCTTAGGCAAAGGCTTAGTGAAAATATCTGCAATCTGCTCTTTAGTATTCACATAAACCAGTTTTACTTCTTTTGCTTCAACATTCTCTTTTAGAAAATTCAATTTGATAGAAACATGTTTAGTTTTAGAATGTAGTACCGGATTCTTAGATATATCAATTATTGTAGTGTTATCACAATAGATAGTTATAGGTTCCTTGCATTTTACCTTTATGTCCTTCAACATTTATTTAAGCCATAATACCTGTGTACAGTTAGTTGTTGCTGCAACATATTCTGATTTTGATGTTGATAAAGATGTGCAACTTTGTTTCTTACTCAACCAAGAAATTAATCTACTTCCAAGAAAAAATGCTCTGTCGGTGGTGCTTTTTCTGTCATCCACATCTCATGCCTAATTTGCATCTATGTATGCACATAATTCAAAGTTTTCATCTCTAGGATACCATAAACCAAGATTTGTAGTGTCTTGTAAGTACCGAAAAATCCTTTTTTACTGCTGATTCATGATTTTCTCTAGGATTACTCTGAAATCTTGAAACAATACATGTTGCATTCATAATATCAGGTCTTGTTTGTGTCAAATATAGTAGGCCTCCTATCATAGATTTGTACTTAGTCGGATTAACATGTGTTGATTCATCCCTTAGTGATAGTTTGTCATTTGTAGTCATAAGTGTGCTTACCGGTTTAGAGTTCTCCATCCCAAATTTCTTTAGTAACTCCTTTAAGTACTTGGATTGACTTAGGAATATACCTTTATCAATCTATGAGATCTACAATCCTAAAAAGAATTGTATCTCTCCAATCATAGACATTTCAAATTCATGTTGCATTTCAATAGAAAAGTCTTTACATAATCCATCTTCTCCTCCAAAGATTATATCATCAACAAAAACTTCTATAACCAAGATGTCATCATTAGTCACTTTATAGTATAAGTTGTTGGCAGCATTACCTTTATAAAAACCAATCTTCAAAAGATATTTATCCAATCTAGCATACCAAGCTCTTGGAGCTTGCTTCAACCCATACAAAGCTTTCCTTAACCTGCAAACCATATCTTTATTATCTGTGAAAGAAAATCCATCAGGTTGCTCAATGTAAACTTCTTCTTCAAGATCTCCATTCAGAAATACACATTTAATATCCATTTGATATACTTTGTAGTTCTTGTGTGCTGCAAAAGCCAAGAATAATCTGATTGCCTCAATTCTAGCTACCGGTGCAAAGGTTTCATTATAATCAATTCCTTCTTTCTGAGAATATCCCTTACACACTAGTCTTGCTTTATTCCTAATTACCTTCACATCTTCATTAAGTTTGTTTCTGAATACCCATTTTGTTCCAATCACATTTTTGTCTTTAGGTCGGGGAACTAATGTCCATGTGTTATTCTTCTCAATTTGTTCTAATTCTTCTTCCATAGCTTTAATCCAGTGTTTATCTTCACATGCCTCATTAATTGATGATGGTTCAATTTGAGAAATGAGACATACCTCTTCATTTTCCAATCTTCCTCTTGTCATAACTCCTTTGTACTTGTTTCCAATTATCTGATCTTCAGAGTGGTTCAATCTTACATACCGGGGTGTCTTCGTTTGCTGTTGTTCCTCAGTTTCAATGGAATTTTCAGATGATACCGGTGTAACTAGATCTTCATTCTGTACCGGTGGATTCAATGTAGGTTTATTTGTTAGTATCTATGTTGCCGGTTCAAAGTCTATATACCTTGAAGTTCCTCTAAATTGTTCATCAATATTCCTTCATCACTTCTAGGATCAAATTTTCCAATATACTCATCTCTTCTAATATAGCATTTACTTCCAAATATTCTAAAATATTTAAGAGTAGGAGTAATACCAAACCATAGTTCATGAGGGGTCTTACCAGTTTCACCTTTGATGTGAACTTTGTTGAATGTATAGACCGTTGTGCTTACTGCCTCTCTCTAATATACATGTGGTATATTTGCTTCAGATAACATACTTCTGGCTGCATCCAAGATAGTTATGTTTTTCCTTTCAATAACTCCATTCTGCTGTGGTGTCTGGGGTGCTGATAACTATCTTCTGATTCCATTCACTTCACATAATGCATTAAATTCCTTAGATGTAAATTCACCTCCCTGAGCTGATCTCAAACATTTGATTTTCTTACCGGTTTGATTTTCTACCATTGCTTTGAATAATTTGAACTTCCCAAGTGCTTCTGATTTTTCTCTGAGAAAAGTAACCCAACACATTCTAGAATAGTCATTAATGATTAGCATGAAATATATATCACCTTGTAAGCTTTTAGTTCTAGCTGGACCACATAAATCAATGTGAATTAAGTCAAGAGCATTATTGGATTTCTCTGGAATACTTTTAAAAGATGCTCTAACTTGTTTTCCAAATTGACATTCCTTACATACCGAATTGTGAGGTTTAACAATCTTAGGTAAGTCTCTAACTGCCTTAGTAGTACTGATTTTTACCATGCAATCAAAATTTACATGACAAAGTCTCTTATGCCATAGCCAACTTTCATCAATGTGTGCAATCAAGCATGTCTTTTCACTGTTATTCAAATGAAAGATATTACCACTAGTTTGATTACAGGTTGCAATTTCCAAACTAGTTCTATTCATAATTTTGCATTTTCCATTCTTGAATTGTAACTGAAATCCTTTTTCAACTAATTGACCAACACTCAAAAGATTATGCTTTGAACCTTCTACATAGTAAACATTGTTAGTATTATGCTTACCATCAAGAGATATAGTACCTTTTCCTTTGCTCAAACAAGCTTTATCATCTCCAAATCTTACCAAACCTCCATTATATTCCTGAAAGTTCAAGAATTTACCCTTATCACCAGTCATATGATGTGAACATCCTGAATCAATGATCCATTCATCCTTAACTTCAACTTTAGCTGCCAAGACCTTCTCTACCAGTTGAACAGTAGGTGTCGGTTGATCTTCTATTATAGCAACAAAAACCCATCCATTGTTTGTTGGATCTTCATCAGAATCATCAGCGACTCCTTCATCAGCAAGATAACAAAATTTATCTTTATTCTTCTTAAATCTGTATCTCTGATATTCAGGGTTAGGCTTGTATATTCTTCTAGCTTCTTCTCTTAGTCTAGCATGTCTATCGGGGCATCTCAAAGCCATATGACCAATCTTATTATAGTTAAAACATTTAAAGGGTGCTTTACCTTCATACTTACTTCCAACTGGACCTTTAGTCATTTTTCTTGCAAATAGTGCTTCAAGTTCTTCAAGTTCTTCATTTTCTCTCCTGCTTTCTTCAAGTTCTCTTGCATAAAAGGCTTTCCAATTAGATTTGTCAAAAGATGGTGCAGATGATGTTAATGCCTTAAAAGCTAAGTTTGTCTTTATAGTAGCAACAGGACCAAATTCCTCAATTTCAAAAGCTGAAAGTTTTCCAATCAATGTATCCCTAGTTACTGATGTGTTAGGCATTGTTCTCAACTCATTTATAGCAGTAACTTTCATTTTATATGCCGGTGGAAATCCTCTTAAAACTTTTGAAATTTTTTTTATCTTCACTTAAGGTTCCTCCACAACATTTAATACCCAAAACAATTTCATTTACTCTTTCCATAAAAGCAAAAATCCTTTCATCTTCTTCCATTTTTAGATTTTCATACCTAACCTGAAAGCTTTCAAGTTTTGCAATTTTGACTGTGGAATCTCCTTCATTCAATGTTTACAAATGATCCCAAATAGCTTTAGCAGTAGACCTATCTGATAATCCCATGTTTTGTTGATCTGATAATGCGCTCAAAAGTGCTTCTCTTGCTTTGCAATCATTTTCTTCATCTTTTCCTAAGGTAGGTGGATTAGGTTGACTTTGAGTAGGAGCAATGTAGCCATTCTTTGTAACATCCTAGATGTCCTTTCCAATGCAATTTAAATGTGTCTCCATTCTGATCTTTCATATACCATAGTTGGTTCCATCAAGTTTAGGATTGTCCTTCCTGAAATAGTTAGTAGACATTGGATCTCCTCAAGTTGTTAAACTTCTGCAAAAAGAGGACTAGGCTCTGATACCAATTGTTAGGTCCCGAAGACAACTGAGAGGGGGGGGTGAATCAGTTGTCAAATAAATTCAAACTAAAAACAACTTAACCAACCTTAATACTTAATACCAGTAAACCAAACTTTATGCCGGTAGACAGTTTATCAGTTAATATCAGTACCGCTAAAGATTAATGCATGAAACAGAAAGACAATAACATCCACAACACATAACACCAATATTTGTACGTGGAAACCCTGTAAGGGGAAAAACCACAGTAGGAAACCTTACCCACAATCAGATGATACTACTACAGATAGTATGTGTATACAAATGGGGTCTGCACATGCAGAAAGATCAAGCGCCTAGAGCTCACTGCTCGAACACAAATAGGAGTCACACTGACTACAATTGGATGGTTAAATCCAATAATGATGTACTGCACAAAATAGCATCTTCATATGTTGGATTCAGTACCAGTGTAGTTCTGATTGCTTTCACAAAAACCTTGCTTCACCTTCAAATAATGTATGTGTGTATAGCTCTTCTTATTCTCGCATATACCTTCTTCCAATTCCTTATCTTTTTCACTTTTCAATCTTACAAATAAGATCTTACATATATACCATAACTTAAGACCAATTTTAGTAGGTCGGCTCTAAAAGATATTACAATAAAATAATTACAAGTAAATCAATAACTGATGCAATATCCGATTCAACATGTCATCTTAATGTATTTACAATAACAACAAAAACATCTCCAAAGCATGTCATGCTGATCTGGAATAGATAAGCCTATCAGTGCTTATTCTGGACATATTTGCCAGTAACAGCAAATATGCAAATAGGAATATGCCAATGAACAAATCTCCAAGACAAAGTGTCCAAACGATGTCTTCAACATAACCAAGTTTTTTCCATGTCATTCCAAGTGTCGGTGAACAATATATCTTGTCGGTGTGCCAGATACCGGTGACTGTGCATAAGTCACTTGCTTGCCGGTGAACATTATTGATCCTCCAAAGTGCCAGAGTTGATAATAGGTGTTGACATCAATGACAAAACCATACCAAAATACCAACAGGAGCCTTTTTTATCACAATGGATTTTATGCTTGTGATCATGGATTGGTGCATCTTCACCTTGGTTTGTTCCTTTTCTTCCATAGGTGACATGTTGGAGGATGAGAGGAGTTCTTGTTGAGATGGTGGTCACTTGGTTTTATTGTAGGTATCTTGATGGAGCATGAGAGCATATTGGAGATTCATGTGGTTACATGTATGGCTATGATGATGTATTTCATTGATTGACCCTTATGCAATGTATAACAAGTGTGAGAATGTTGGGAAATAAGGTGTTGTACACCTTGCATAATAATGTTATAATTGTAATATTTATTTATTATGTGAGTTCCCATGGACATGTAATGTAATATTTATTTACTTGATGTTGCACATGGACGTGTAACATGTAGAGATTCCTTGGGAATATTTTAGGGGCCACTTGATGAGTTGTATTGTAACATTGGGATTATTATATTGTAATTATTTAATATTGGGAAAAATATTTAAAAAGAGAAAACTTAGTACCCAATATTAAATGTGGGGTCAAGGGTAGTTGTGAGCACATGGTTTGGTGGAACATGGTTCTACTTTACCACTAGTTTTTGTGTGAGCTTGGGTCTATAAAAGCATGCACATGTTTAGTGGTTAAGGTTGGTTGGTGGTTTTGGGCTATCATTATATTGAGTCCTTTAGAGTTTTGCATTTGTGAAGCATTTCATGGGATGTGTGGATTCATGCTTGGACACATGGGAATGCATAGGAGGGCTTGATGATTTAGAGGTATTCATTGTAACTCTGTGTTTCTTTTATGGCTAATTAATACAATGGAGTATGGATGCTTTTGAAGGCTAGTTTTTTTCCTCGTGAGGGTTTTCCCAGGATATATCTTGTGTTATCTTGTTGCTTGTCTATTTTTTATCTTTACATTATGGTGATTCTGTAAGCTTGTAGGCATGCTTTTCTCTCATGGTTTATGTAGGAAATGAATTATTTGTATGTGGGTTTAAAGCATTATTTCCTAAGAAATCCGAGCATATATAGTCCCTATCCTCCAAATTCATTTTGGTTCCTTTTATCCCAAAATCAAAGTCTTCCTCCCTTCCATCCATATTAGGACCCCACGTCCCTCCATCCACGATCCTTATGATCTCTATCTCACAATCAAATTAACCTGTCATAAATCAAGATCAACAAAGGCATAAATCTTTGAGCATCCTCTAACCATCTACCTACATCAACTCATCCAAAAGACCTCCATATAAGTCTTATTCATCCATGAATCTCATTCCCTTTGGAAGCAATTTGGATGCCAAGCACAAGATCCATAAGTCTAAAAATCCACATACATCTAAATATCAACATGTCCAATCTAAAAGACATGTCAAATCATAGAAAAATCTGATCCAAAAGCAAAAGACAATATCCAAAAGGTTGTACTAAATATCAACATGTCCAATCTAAAAGACATGTCAAATCATAGAAAAATCTGATCCAAAAGCAAAAGACAATATCCAAAAGGTTGTACAAAGGCCCATTATGAGAAAAGAAAAATAAAAAACTATATGGGTTCCTAAGTCGCTCATATAAGCAATACGTTCCAAAGAACCATAAAGAAAAGAAAAATAAAAATCAATATGGATTCCCATAAAAACATTGCATCCCAAAGAAAAAATAAAATTGGCATCCAGGTTTGCTATTCCAAAAGATTCCTTCAATCATCCATCTACACATATCCCACTTTCCAAATCTATTATCCCTTCATCCATTTTGGGTCCTTATGTCCCAAAATCTACGTCCACTCCTCCCTCAAAATCTCAAAATCCAAAATCCACTTGTCCTTGATAACTTCACCACCTCTTAAGGTGTGTGTCAATGTTCATCTTGAAGACATTTCCATCTATCGTTGCACAAATCTACCAACATCCTATCTATTATCCAACACCTATTTTTCATCCTTCCATCCCTCCCATTCAATCCTTTGCATAAATCCTTCATCCATGAAATAGGTGTTTTTGTCATTTTGTCTCACACTTGCCCATGCTCAATCTTATGTCCAATCCATTTCTTAGATATATATGCATGAAACACTTCAGAATTCGAGGTTGTTCCTCTTTAACGTTATCTTTTGGTTGGTATGTGTACTCAATCTAGAAAGAGAATCACTTGTATCTTGATACCGACATCTTCTGATCACTATATCTCACACACTTAATCAATATCTCTAAGTCATTTTGACTTCTTAAGTGAAGACATGACTAGTGAAAAATCTTAAATCTTACTTCAGCGTTGCTGCAATTATCGAACCTATGTGAGCAGTTTTGCTTACAAGCCAACACAAAAAAGAATCAATGACAAGAGAAAAAGCAATATCAAAAGATCAAAAAAATAAGAGAAAGAAAAGAAAAGCAAAAATGCAATGAAATGTAATATCAAAATGTTTGGCTTTGGGAACATGAGAGTAACTCTATTGGGGCTATGAATGCTTGGCTACCAATGGAGCAATATTTGTGAGATAACAATGATAACATCATCGGAGCTATGGACACTTGCTGGCAGCAAGGCTTTATCCAGGACGCTTTTGAAGTCAGGATAACTCACGTAGCTAGTCATGTTGGATTCTAAAGTTTACAATGATCATATGAGCCAAAATAAACCCATTTGCACACACATGGGTAATCAAAGACTAAGTACCTTGATCCGGTTTGGGATTCTTCTTCCCTTTTGAGTAATCTTTTTAGTCACTAGATATGCTTGGTTGAATTTTTTGGAAGTTCTAAGTGTGGGTTGGGTCTCTATCTTTGAAATGTTTAGGAACACTTATTCGAGCAATACTAGATGTTGTGACAATCTCACATATTGCCCTTTTGAAAATAGAGACCTCTATACTTGGGGGCAAATTTCATCCACTTTAACCTTCCTATCGCATCTCTCATTATCCCTCATCCACTATCCATCACCTTATCTACATCCATCTTGTTTTTCCATCTTTGATCTTGACAAAGCTAAGGATCTTCATAAACATCTGACATCCTATTTGCTTCACCTTATCCATATCATCTAGTCCATATCCATTCCTTCCTTCCATCATCCAATGCTACCTATGATCTTTCTTCTCCTATCCATGTCCCCTTTTCCATCCTTGATCTTTGATCAAAACTAAGGGCAAAAAGAAAAATGCAAAACATGGTTTCAAAAAAGCTCTTGATATGTCCCTTCATGTTCCATAATAATCTACCTCCATCTTTCTCCTATCCATCTTCACTGTTTTGCAAGAGCCAGAATGACAAATCTGATAAACAGAGAGGAGGTTCGTAGAAATGTTAGGAACCAAAAGAACATCTTGAAAAACAACCACTTGTCAATGGAACAGAACCTGAACCTGAAACTGAAAGTTGTGCTGAGTCACCAACTGCAATCTGTAAATTATTACTGTGAGCAAGGGAGGTAACAAGCTGTGGTGAGTATGTCATGTGGTGAGAAGCCCCAGAATCAATAATCCAAGTTGATGTGGAAGGGATAGCTCATGCAGAAAGAGCATGTCCTTTCCCAGTAGAAGAGGAAGATGGAGGCTAAGGAGTAGAAATATGATGTTGTTGCATGGCTGCCTCCAAAGCCTTTAATCGTTTCCAACAACGAGAAACTAGATGACCTTATTTGCCACAGAAACTGCAAAGTTCATCAGATTTATTCATAGTCTTGGAGGAAGACTCACCAGACTTAGAAGAGTGCTCTTGTTTGGGATAGGACTTTAGTTTGAAATCAGACTTAGGTGGTGGCTTGGAGGGACACTCACTGCCAGCTGAATCCTTCTTAGGATTTGATTTTTGTGTCTTGTTCTCTTTAGATGTCTGTGAAACCAATGCTTTGGGCTTTGATCCTATGAGAGTGTCCAACTGAGATAGGTGAGCCTGCTCACGAGTCAATCAATCACAGAACACATCAAAATTAGGCATGGTGAAGCGTGTACCCAATGCATCCATAGTAGAATAGAAGGTGGAAGCAAATATCTGATAGGGACCTCGAAGCTTAGAGAGAATCTAGTAGATACACTCTGGGTCTGTCTTATTCTTACCACAATTGTGTAGGATAGATCTAGTGGTTTTAAACTTGTTCAGAAAGTCCTCAATGTGAGGAATAGACTCGAATAACAAGGAAGAGATCTCTGCCTCAATCTGTAATGCTCTGAAATCATTGACAGTACCAAAGAGAGTCTTAGATTTGGACCACATAGCCTGAGGAGTGCGCAAACCATCAAGGTGAAAAAGCAAGTTGTATGAAACATGTAAGGAGATGAGACCCATAGCCTCATCCATCTTATTTTGGTGCTGAAGAATCTCAAAAGGACGCTGCAACAACGGCTGATCCACATCCAAACATGACCACAACCCTCTTGATCTGAGAAGCCTTGTCATATGAGCTTTCCAGAGGTGATAGTTTTGGGATGTAAGAAGCTCAATTGAAGACTCTGCCATGTGTACCTATCACTGAACCTGGACCTGCTCTTAATTTTTTTAATTAAGTGATCTTTCAAACTAGACATAAGATGCAAAAGGGGTTTTTTTTTTCCTTTTTCGTTTAGGTGTTGTGATTTTCTGAAGTAAATTACAAAAAATAGTAAAAAATAACACCCCTCACAATATGTAAAACAAAAAACCAATACAATCTGAGAGCCAGAAAAGAAGATAAGAGCAAAGAAAATGCGTCAGACACTATCTTGTGCACCTGATGATTTTCCTAGAAAAATAACTCCAAATTTGAGAAGGGCTCTCCAAGACCTTTCCAATGCCTATTCGTTTTCTAAAAACAGAGTCCGTTTGCCCAAGTTATGGCTCTTGGAGTGCAGAAAAGAGCGCTGACTTAGACGGGAAAAAATAGGTACTAGATGAAAAAATTAGCAAATCTCACCTCTATATATGAATAGAGCTCGAAAAGAGATTTCCAACTCCTATTTGTTTTTGAAAAACCAACTCCGTTTGTCCAAGTTAGGACAAAAAACCTCCCCCTTGTCAAAAAGGCTTGCAAGAGGAAGCAAGAGGAGGAGAGGTAGTGCTTTGGTTGGGTGGCGACGGTCGGGCGTGGTGCAACAGGTGGTCGAGCGCAATGCAGTGGGCGGCAGCAGCCCCAAGCGTTGTGCGGTGAGCAGCGATGGTTGAGCGCAGTGCAGCGGGTGGTCGGGCGCGCGACAGTGGCCGCAGGCGGAAGGTGGAGGCCAAGGCGGCGGGGCGGTGGAAGACACTGCCAACCGCAGAGCTGGCCGTGGCGGTAATGGACGTGACCTGGGCACGCCGTTAAAAGGATCGAAAAAGTGTTTTTTTTTAATTTTGCCTTGAAAAACATGCATGTAAGGGCCAAACTCAAAAAAAATAATCCCAGAGCTAAAGTTGGACAACTTTTATATGAAAATGGGGTTTTTGGGTGTTCTGAGCTCAATGGTGAGGTCTGTTTGAGCTCAAAATGGCCAAAAAAAAAAAGATACCCCAGATCCAAACTAAAACCTTTGAAAAAAAACTGAAACCTGACCTCTAGAGAAAATCTTCTGAAAAGAAATCAGGAACAAGCAGCAGCAGATGTAGGCTCTGATACCATGAATAAGTTGATAAAGTACAACTTCTGAGATCCCAAGAGCATCTGCAAGTAAAATACCTGTCACAAGAGAAGATTGGAGACAGAACATAAAAAAGACTCTGAAGAAAAAGATTATCATTCAGAGAGTGAATGAAAAACAAAATTTACAATACAATCTTTATGACAAGAGAATAGAAACCCTAAAGATGTGCAACCCTGAAAAAACCCTAAAAAGATAAAGAGTATTTAATAATTATTAAATACCTACAATATTATTAAATGACTAAGTTTAGCTTAAGCATAGAGTGTAATAGACTAATAATTAAATAAATAATTTTTAGCTAATACAAGATAACTCTAACAAAAATTAATTCTCTAAACATTTTTTAAAGAAAAGACAATTTTCTTACTAATATTTTTTAAAGTAATATCGATAATTATACCACCCCTCCCTATCAATGAGGTCTCTCAAGCTCATTTGATTAAGAAATTGAAAGCGAAGGCTTGTTCAATACCCCTAAAAACAAACTAGTTCAAAGTGAACTTTGTCAAGGCATCCAAGGGAAACCCAAGAAAATATGGAGTGGGGTGTGTAGTTAAAGACCACAGAGGGAATATCTTAGCACTGACAGCCAAAAAAAAGCAATGATGGTACAAACAACAAAGCCAAATTCTAGGTAAGAAACATTTTGGTTGCTAAAAGTGGACTTAGTCCATCTGGAAGGTGATTCATTTATCACAATTAATTGACCCCAAATTGGAAACTAAATAAGTTTGTCCAAGAATTATGGGAGAACTTGCCCAATTTTAATGATATCAAAATAATGCACATGTTTGACTATCTATGTTTGAATTAGACCTCTCCTTATCCCCCTTTTTCTTACCACCTTTTTTGTTGGACCTACCACATACATGCAATGCATCCTTGGAACCCTCATCCATTATTTTTTTGCCTCATTTCCTAACTAAAAACAGAGAAAAGTGGCATCCATTTTATGATCTATAGTAGAACCACTCAAAGCAATGATTAGATTTTCCCAAGATTTAAGTAAAGAGAAAAGTAACAAAATATATTATCATTCTCTTGTATTATAACACCAATACTATAGCTAGCTCAAAACAAGATTAAAAAGATTTAAATTCTCAACTACCAAGTCTTCTTCATTTGTTTTTAAGGAACACTTTTTTCTTGAATAAGGTTTTTTTTCTAGAATCTTTTTTTGATAGTCTCTTTGATTCTCTTCCATAGATTAAATATAGAATATTCTTGTAAGATAGTCAAGAAAATAGATAATGCAAAGAATAAACATAATGTCCCTTGTGTCTTTTAGTCCATGTTTCTTTAATATTTATCCAAAACATCTACAAGCTTAGAATTTGATGCTATAACTCTCTATTGTTCTCTCTCCTCTAAGAAATCTTCTATTTAAGTTTTCATAGATTGTACATAGAGCCAAAAAACTTTTCAATCTTCAAATGGAATTTGCTTGCAATGGCTTCTCTAACCATACTTGGATCTACAAAACCATTGAACAAACTCAGAACATGGCAAGAAAGGTGTCACCTTTTAAAATAAAGGTATGAATATTTGATACAAAATGTTAAAATATAGGGTAAATGGTATGATAACAATGTTAACAATATAGTGTTTAAATTTGATTAGTATGTGCTTAAGATAATAAATATTAACAATGAAATAAGGAATAAGCAACTAGAATTCAACACTCAAAATTATACCCATAACACTTGATGCTTGTGGAGAAACCCTTTAAGGAGACAAAATCCACCAACAAAGAGACTCAAGATTGTGTTAATCCTTAAAAAAAAAGTTCATTAATACAATCTATCGATCTCCTTGGTATGATAAAATATATGTACTTGGAAAAGACTATGAATCCACTATCTTATGCCTCCACTATATAATAAAATAAGAAATGAGAAATCATAAATATTTTTCCAAAACTAAGATTCAAAACCATGAGACAATAACAAAAATATAATGTCCATACAATCATGGTCAAGTAAATCAAAATAATAATTAACTCCTCTTATGCCTCTTGCACATTTACAACACCCTAATATGTCATAGATTTGTCATAAATTATATCAATACGGTCAAATTGACCAAGATCCTTGTCTTGGGCCCCCTAGAAGGGCACTAATTGCTTCATCATAACACCAAATATGAAAGCTCTTACAAATCCCAAGTTTGACCATTTCTATGTAAAACTCCCTATTCAATATCTTCTTAAACAATATCCCAAGTACATTGGAGAATAAATAAATGATAAATAGTTCCCATCCCTCATATGGGTATCCATCCTTTCTCATTCAACGATGTTTAAAGAGTAGACATTATTTATAATGTTTATAATCAAATATAATTTGCAAGACACTGGATTTACAAGATGAATGGTCCACCTAATCTTAACACATTAAACTTTGTCAAATACATAATATTCAAATAATCCCTGTAAAATAACACCCAATATACTTTGAACTATAATAGAATATACATTGTGAATTCAATTTACAAATTATATTAATAGAATAACCATTATTTGAAAAAAATTTAAACATAGTGCAGTATCAAAGAGACAATATAACATAAGTTGACAAAGTTAAATAATAATA
The DNA here is from genome assembly GCF_030272615.1 of Cryptomeria japonica. Classification (NCBI taxonomy): domain Eukaryota; kingdom Viridiplantae; phylum Streptophyta; class Pinopsida; order Cupressales; family Cupressaceae; genus Cryptomeria; species Cryptomeria japonica. The sequence goes on from NC_081407.1 coordinate 390,708,998, forward strand.
ATAATAGAACTAAACTATGTTTGTTAAGCCTCTAGGAGAATAAGAGGGAGAGAAGACCCACATCATTGAGAAAAGAAATGAAATTAAAAATAATGACATTAGAAATTGTAGAAGTTGATAATACAACCACAAGAGCCAAGTATCATATGCAAGGAAAACACATGTCACACAAAAGAGATTAATCAAAGATAATATGCTCTATAACAACCTAAGAATTCAATATTATTGCACAAAAGATTATTGGACATACAATTACAATGAATGAATGACTTGTTTTATAGAAAGAAAGAGATGCACTAATCCTAAAATTAGGAGAAATAAAGAAAACCAGTGAGGAGATAAATTAAGCTCAACTATAGCTTGACCTAAAAGCTATAAAAATAAACTCGAGATGAATAAAGAACCTAAGTTTAGCTTAAGTGAAAAAGAAATTAAAGGACCTAATTAATTAAATAATTAGATCAAGTGTCCTAATTACTCCAACACTCCCCCCCGCCCTTAATATCAACTTAGGGATAAGCTAAATCGATAATATGAATTCATGCATGAATGAGTCTGAAAACAAAGGCATGATCAGGTACTCATGTACAAAGCAATGCAACTCTCACGACTGGAGAAAAAGAAGAAAAACTTAGTGAGAGAAAACTCCTCTCCAAAAGAGAGAAAATACAATGAAATAAAGTACATGTGAAAAGCATGAAAGGACTCAAGATGTCCCCCCATGAGAGAGAGAGAGAGGGGGGGGAGGAAAGGAATCCCCCTAATGAAGAAATAGCTCATGTGTCAATGATGAATGCTTGAAGACAAACATGATCCACTAGCTACAAATAACATTTATCCCCTTAGCAAGAAACAAATCCACTGAAGATAGGATAATCCATTCCCACAAACTAGAAGATGTAGGAATCCAAATCCAAACCGTGTCTACCTTTAAAAATTGCTGAAATGTTGTTGTGTTCATGAAAAATTATGATGCCACAAACCAATCAAGCACATGCTCAATTAATGTAGGAGGTGACAAATTAGGACTCTACAAAAATTGATGAATAAGAAGCTCAATGGACAATGAAGATGGGTTGAAAACAATGATGTGGCTATCAACGAAGTGGAGATGAATGTCCTCAAAATAATCCTCCAAATCTACAATATCAAACTCCACAAACAAGGATGATAGTCTATAAGATATGAATTCCAAGTAGTTGTGTTTGGAAGAACAATGTTCTAATGCAGTGAATCAATCGGGGTTATGCATGAGCCAATGCCAATCTAATTAAGAACACCAAAAGATGAATATGATTGAGATAGGATCTCAATACGAGGAGTAGAAACATGATAACAAGCCTTTGATCCATTGGAACATGCAAGACCTCTAATATACTCAAGCTCCTCTAAAGTATCGTCGTCAAAGGGTATGAAATATGTATGTACAAGGGGAAGAATACAATCTATTGTAGGATCCTTTGTGAATGGAGAGATATGAGGGTCTCCATACATCTCCCAAAGTTGGGTCCAAAGTACACGAGGACACTCAAGGATCGATGTAACATAAATAGTGTCATAATCAACACAAAACAAATCACACCTACAACATGGTCTATGATATTACCCCAAGCTAATTTACCTCTTAAAGTGATTGGTTCAGGTATGAGCCCATACAAATAAGACAAAATATATATCCACTTGAGATGTGTTAGGATGCCATGTCACCAAGACTCATAACTGCCTTTTGTCAGGCGAATAACACAAGGGTGAATATAAAAACCCATGATACCTCCTCAAATGAAAAAATTAGACCCTAATAATCTCAACTCATGTAAAGCACATCAAATACGACCCTCTCCAACAAACAGATCCATCCCAAGAGCCAAAACATCCAAGTAATTGATAGGATAGTGAAAACATAAAAATTGAATAAAATGTAACTAGGGCAAAATATGGAAAAAATAGACCTAAGATTTGGATAGAGGACTCTGAGAGCTATTTGATAAAATTTGGTTGTCAACAACTAGAGTCTAGATGTGCAAGATATGGCCCTAGAAGCACAAAATTGAAGGCTAACTTTAGAGGCTTGGTATGGAAAATTGGAGCAGAATCTGACAAAACCACCTACAAATCTAGATTAGTGCCACAACTAGTTTTTCAATAATATCTTTTTTTACATGATTTCAACCTCGTATGCTCAAGTTATGGCCAAAAAACCAAGACTAGGTCAAAACTAAAAATTAGGAGAGGGCTTGCATGAGCAATCATATCATTGATGTCATGATAACATCAACATGACATCAACAAATATTCTCCAAAATATTCTACTTGTAAAAAAATTCCCTAGATAAAAAAAATACGATTACTAGAAAAATTTGTCGATGGCCTAGAAAAGTTGGACTGCTCGGAATATTTTTGGAATATTGAAAGATTTTGTCTCTAATTCAAACTTGTTGGTGTGGGTTGTCAAGTTGGCATGCACAGACTAGCAAGTACATATTTACCAAAAAGGTTCAGACCCCTTAAAAAATAAATCACTCGTGTTTAAAAAAATCAAATCGCCCTTTGACTGAAATTAAAAAAATGCAGATAAAATTGGAAAAAAATGAAATGGTTTGGATTTTTGCAAGCCAACTAGGATGCCTACCTAGGAATGCATTATCTTACGAATCCATATAGCTACACGAATTTTGGTGCAGCTAAAATTTTTGCCCTGGATTCAACTTCTTTGAATTCAATGATTTCACAAGTGATTTTAGTGTTTTCTGGCCTTCTAAGTGTAATGGTGAAATAGTGACATTTGTTTCACTCCAAAGTGCCTAGATATTTTAGCTACCCCCAAAATTTGTCTTGAATTTTGTGCCATCAGCCAAATTGACCCAAAACTTCAACTACTTGAATTTTCATGAAACATAAGTCAATCGTAGGGTTTTGGAATGCTACGAATGCGATAGCAACCTTTGTTTGAGCCCAATGTACATAGAAAAATCACTCAAGGTTAGATCCCTCAAGCATGGGGACAAGAACTTGACAGATCTAATGCTCTAATACTACGTGGAAGTTGATGATACAATCATAGTAGCCAAGAATCATTTGCAAGCAAAATACCTACCAGACAAAAGAGACCAAGCAAAGATAATATGCTCTATAACAACCTAAGAATTCTATATTGTTGCACACAAGATTATTGGATATACAATTACAATGAATAAATGACCTGCTTTATAAAACGCAAGAGATGCCCTAATCTAAAAATTAGGAGAACTAAAAAAAATGAGCAGCTAAATTAAGCTCAATTACAGCTTGAACTAAAGCTAGAAAATCAAATTCTATATGAAAAAGCATCAAAATTTAGTATAAGTGAAAAACTAATTAAAGGACCTAATTGATTAAATAATTAGATAGTGTCCTAATTGCTACAACATAAATTATTCTTCATGAGTATATTAATGAAGAAAGAGTATGGATATGCAGTATCCATCCAACGCCAACAATCAAATGGGTGGAGAGGAGTGGCAAGCGGAGCGACAAGCGAGAATTTCAAATTTCAAATCTGGGGATGGCAGAAATCTTGGGGATGGTGGTCATCCTATGGGTGGAGTTGGTAACCATGCTAGTCCCTAGGCTTCTTAGAGTACTGAGGGGGACAAGACGATAGTCAAATTGGTGGAAGAGAAAGATTCCAAAACTGGGGACCCACATGATAGAGGTAAAGAAAAGAAATGGTCTGCTCTTTTTGGAGTCAGACCTCTAGTGAAATCTGGTCTTCCAGAAGTTAAAAATATATCTAATCCAGCGACAAGGGTTTTTGCTACTTCTGTTCCAGATAAGCTGGTTGATTTCACTTTGTCTGGGTTAGCTATGACCTTGGTGGGAAGATTTTCTTGTTTTAGACCTAACATTGATGTTGTAAGGAATTTCATAAGGAGGAAATGGGTTCTTAAAGGTCAAGTGGATGTGGCAGCTTTGCCTAGGGTTTTTTTTCCTTTGCCTTTAATAATGAAGAAGATATGAAGAAAGCACTTTGTGAAGGGCCATGGATGTTCGGCAATTCAACCTTGGCTTTATAGAAATGGGCTCCTGACCTCCCACTGAATGAATCCTTTTTTGTATCGGCACCTGTGTGGATGTGTCTCCCTGGCCTTCCATTGGAATTTTGGAATGAGGAAGTCTTTAAAGGGATCGCAAGATCATTTGGTAAACTTCTTTCAATCGATCTGATGACAGTAGCTAAATCAAGGTTGGTTTTTGCTCGTATTTGTGTGAATGTTAATCAAATGACGAGCATGCCTCAATCTATCAATATCTTCTCTAAATTAGGGAAATGGACCCAAATTATTGAATATGAATCTCTTCTATTTGTTTGTTTTCATTGTAAAAAGTCGGGTCACTGGGCGAAATCCTGCCCATTTAAGAAGAGTAAGATTAGTAAAAATGATAGTAAAATGAAGCAGAAATGGAAAACGAAAGGGAAGAATGATGATATACCTTTAGAGGTTGTCCCTGAGAAGGAATTTGCTGACATGGAAAATGAGGAAAGTGAGGGTGTGAATAGTAACATTGAAAAATCAGTTTGTGAATGTTCTACCAATAATAAAGAAAGTAACAATGAGGAAGAGTATGGGAAAGAAGAAAAGATCCAAAAATTCAAATCTATGGATCAGAAGGTTGGTCCTATCATCTAGAGTAAAGATGATGAGAGTTCATATGATGATGCTTCGGCTTCATCTAATAATAAAGAAAATGAGGAAGACTTTAATGAAGCGCAGGATTGTAATATTTTGAATACTAAGCCTTTGTTGTTATTAACAAATGGAAGTCCGAAGCAGAATGGAATTATGATCCTGAACTCCCAATGCAAGACTCCTCCTAAAAGTTTGGAAATGGCGGTTCTTGAGGGAAATCTCAGGATTCTCGGTACTAAAGAAGGCAAGTCAAATAATGGAGGACCTAATGTAGGTATCTCAACTAGAAGTAAGAATAAGAAAGGAGTAGATTTTGGAAGTCATAGCAAAAAGCAGGGGAGACCTTCCCTAAAGAATTAGAGGGAACATGAAAGTTGGAAGAACCGTGCTGATGGAACATAGAGCTCCATTGAGTCAGCCTTATCCCCAGTTAAAGTATGAAGATAATCTCATGGAATATAAGAGGGTTGAATGCCCCCATAAGCAGGATGTGTTGCGTAATATTATTAGAGATCATAAGTCGGATGCAATTCTTATTCAGGAAACTAAGATATGCAAGGATAAAGTGGAAAGAATTAGAATTTTTAAAAGTAATGGGGTTATAGGAACTAGTTCGAAGGGTGCCTCAAGTGGAACAACTATCTTTTGGAACCAGAATACTATTATAGGTAAGGAAATTGCTTCAGGGATCAATAGGACCTCAGTCTTGCTTGAGCATATTAAGGATAACTATGTTTAGGTTATCACTAATGTCTATGCTCCCAATTCTAAAGCTGGAAGAACTAAGTTCTGGAGGAGTCTGGCTGAAGACAGATTAAGTTTTGCTGACAAAAGTTGGATGATCATGAGAGATTTCAATACTCCTTTAAAAGAGGATGAAAAGATGGGGGGCCTCCCTTTGCAAATGGAGGGTAGACAAGATCTTATGGATTTTATTAATGATCAAGATTTGATGGATGTGGATCTTCAAGGGATTAATTACACTTGGACCAATCAGAGAACTGGATCTGATCTTATTCAAGTAAGGCTTGATAGATCCCTTATTTCTCCTGATTGGCTATCTAAATATAATTGTTCTTTGGCGTCAATCATTAAGATTGGATCTGATCATTACCCTATTTCTTTCACTGCCAACTCAAAGTCTGCCAAGTGAAATTTTCCTTTTAGGTTTGAAAAAGCTTGGTTATCCCACCCGACGTTGGAAGTCTGTGTTGCTAAATGGTGGAACTTGGAGATTGAGGGAATGACCTTATTCAGAGTTGCTAAAAAGCTTAACATTTTAAAAGCTAAAGTTAAGATATGGAACAAAGAGACTTTTGGAGATATCTTTAAAAGTAAAGATCAAATTAAGATTATTTAAAAGATGTTCAAGAGAAAATCCAAGAGGAAGGGCTTTCTGAGGATTTGAGAAATGTTGAAAATGGGATGCTATCTAAATACCATGAAATTATCTCTAATGAAGAAACCTTTTGGAGACAAAGATCAAGAGCGTTGTAACTAAAGGAAGGTGACAAAAACACCAGGTTTTTCCACTTGACTACTCTTAAGCATAGGGCAGCTAATAGAATTTCCAGATTATCTTGAAATAGGGGGATTTTATTGGATGAAAATGAAATAAGAAAGGAAGCTATGGATTTTTTTAGCAATCTGTTGGGAGGGGTGGATGCGCTGTATATCAGTAATCAAGACCTTCTTGTTCAAGCTATCCCTCCTATTTTAAAGGAGGATGATGACAAAAATCTATCTTGGATCCCTTCAAATCAGGAAATCAAAAAGGCAGTGTTTTCTTTTAATGGAGTTAAGTCTCCTGGTCTGGATGGATTCCCAATGTTTTTTTCCAGAACTTTTGGCATATTGTGGAGACTGATATCCGTAATGGAGTTAAAGAATTCTTTGGTTCGAGGAGGCTTTTAAAAGAACTCAATGCTACCTTTATTGTTCATATTCCTAAGATCTCTGGAGCCGATTCTATTAATAAGTTTAGACCTATCGGCCTTGTAATTATGTTTACAAGATTATATCTAAGGTTCTTACTTCTAGAATGTTGGATACTTCCCTGCATTATTTTGGCTCAGCAGAATGGTTTTGTCCCTGGAAGACAGATTCTGGATTCTATTATTTCTATTCATGAGAATACTCATTCTTTAACTACTGCTAAAAAATGAGGCTTTTTTCTTAAGATGGATATGTCTAAGGCTTATGATAGAGTGAATTGGCAATTCCTTTTTAGAATTATGAAAGCTTTTGGGTTTGGGGATAAGGTGATTAAGCTTTGTTCTCAGTTGACCAATACTTCTACCTTTGCAGTTATTATTAATGGATCCCCTTCCAGTTTCTTTAAAAGTTCTAGAGGCCTAAGACAAGGGGACCCCATCTCTCCAATCTTATTTACTATTTTTTTATTAATAAAGGGGTAAAAACTTTATTGAAATAAAACCAAAAGAATTACAAAGAGAGTCAGAGCCCAAAGGCCCTAGCCAAAGGCCACAAGACCAACCCCAACTTAACCAACTTCAAAACCATCCATGTCCTCCGTAAGAATCTTCTGCAAGTCCTGACTGTAATCCCCAGAGAGAAGCTCCCAACCATCAACTTTCCAGTCACTATCATGATTCGAAGCCCATTTGGCCAAGCAAGCTGCAACTCTGTTCCACTCCCGAGGAATGTGGATGAAAGACACCTGTTCCATTAAAGTACTGAATTGGAGAATCTGTTGGACAATCCCAGCCAACTACCACTGAATCCCACTAAGATTCTGATCATTCAACGAGTTAACAACCATTTGTGAGTCTGATTCACAAATCACTTTCCTTTGACCCCTCTCCCAAGCCCTCTCTAGTGCATAGAGAATTGCCAATCCCTCCATAATGTTATTGGACTGCCACCCTCTGTGCACCGAAAAGAGGAACACAACCTCCTCCCTGTTGTTCCTACCAACACCACCAACTCCAGCCGGGTCTGGGTTCCCCCTTGAAGAACCATCGATATTAATCTTAAGAATCCCCTCCGGGGGGGGAATCCACTTTCCCACCCTTTGCACCTTCTTCATAGCCCCTCTACCTCTCCTACACAAGTTGAACCAGAAGACATCTCTTATAGACCAAGCCTACTCACCAAATCAGTCTCCTCTCTACTCAGTGGAAAATTCACCTCACATTTAGCTTCCACTGTCTCTTGGACCATAGCAATGATCCTATTCCAAACTTGTTGAACAAACAATCTGTCCTCTCGAAAGATCCTCCTGTTCCTCTCAAGCCATATCTACCACAGAATGAAGATGGGCCCAATATACCAGACAGTCTAGAGGAAGGGGGACATGATAGGAGGTCTTCCCAACCTGTTCCAGAACTCTACCAGAGAATCTGTGTGAGCACAAGGGTGCTTCCATGCCCCCCACCAGTAATACCAAATAAGCTGGGAGAAAGGGCATCTAAAGAACATATGTGAGGAATCTTCTTCCCCATAACCACACAAAGCACAGATAGAGGGTCCCAAAAATCCCCGCTTGCGAATATTGTCCCAAGTTAGACATTTGTTCCAAGCCAAAGTCCAAGCGAAACAATTACACTTCGGCCAAGAAACCTTATTCCACACCTATTTCCACTAGGCCACATCTCTTCCCTCCAGACTTCATTTCACCAATTCCCCGTAGCCACTAGCCACAGTAAAAATGCCCTTAGGATTTGGTAGCCAAGCCAGCCCATCCCTACTCTTAAGGGAGCTACAATGTCTACTCACCAAAATGCCCTGTAGCTCAGCGCACTCTTCCTCCATCTCAACAACCGGCCACTCAGTAGGAACCTTCCACTGCTCCAACTGCAGCCGACCACACCTATAAGTAACCTTAAAGTCACTCACCCTTGACCAACCTGCCTCCAAAAACCTCAGGCAAAGATTCCCAAGGTTAGGAAACTGGTCCAGAATGGGAGGATAACCATCCCAAGAGTCGTACCAGAAAAGGGCCTCTTCCCCCCTTCTGCATATCCAAAAGAGTCCATCCTTAATGAGAGAGGCCCCCTTTTTGAGAGTATTCCAGATTGAAGAGCCCTTTCCCTCCAGCGGATATCTAGGGATTTCCTCCCTTGGGATCCTCTGCATATACTTGTTAGCCAGAATCCTGGCCCAACCTCGATCCTGCTCCACACACCACCTCCAGTAAAGTTTAGCCGCCAGCACTTCCCCAAAAAGAACTGTCTACCTTAAACCAAGCCCCCCTACCTGCTTTGGGCTACACACCAAGTCTCAATTGACCAGACTCCATTTGGAAGAGGAGAGATTGCCTGCCCATAAAAATTGCCTAGCCAGAGAATCCAATCCCTTTAAGAACCACTTAGGAGCCACATGAAGCATATAGCGGTAAATCGGAAGAGCCTAAACCACTGACTGAATCAACTGAACCCTTCCAGCGAAGGATAGCCATCTATGAGTCCAATGTTCAACCTTCGTGTGAAATTTATCCAAGAAACCCTGCCAGGTCTCCCTAGGAGGGTTGCCAGGAGAAATAGGAATACCCAAATAAATCAGGGGAGCAACACTAACTTGGAATCTCAAGATAAGGGCAATCCTTCTTTGAATAGCATCAGGAGTGTTGAAAAATAGGATTGAAGATTTATCCTCATTGATCAACTGGCTTGAGGCCGCAAGATAAACATCCAAGACCTTATGCAGATTAGTAGCTTCCCTAATCTAAGCAAGCCCCATCAGGGTTGTATCATCCACAAACTGCAAATGAGATTGCAGTTGCAAGTCATTACCCCAATTCCATCCCTGAATAACACCTAGCCCCACATTATGCTTGATCAACCTTCCCAAACCCTCAGCCATAAGAATGAATAAATAGGGGGATAGGGGGTCCCCTTGGCGAAGACCCCTAGAAGCCCCAAATAACTCTGTATGGTCACCATTAATAAGCACGAAGAATGAGGTTGACGTAACACAACTCATAACCCACTGGACCCACTCATCAGAAAAACCAAAAGCCCTGAGGATCTTCTGAAGAAAGGACCATCGAACTCTATCATACGCTTTAGCCATATCCAGCTTGATGAACATAGATTTTTCCTTGGATGACGCCATAGAGTGAATGGTCTCCGTAGCAATAACCACACCATCCAAAATTTGTCGCCCTTCCACAAAACCACTTTGTTCCTCAGAGATAACAATCCCCAGACACTGCTTCAATCTGTCCGCAATCACTTTAGATATGATCTTATACATCACATTACAAAGAGAGATAGGTCGGAATTGGCCTAACCGGTCAGCCCCCTCATATTTGGGGATAAGAGCAATGAAAGTTGAATTCAATGCCCTAAGCATCTGCTTATTCGTATGAGACTCTTGGACAACCTCCAACTAATCTAATTTGATAATATCCCAGAATTCTTGGAAGAATTCAACTGGGAACCCATCTGGTCCAGGAGCTTTTCCTTTCCTCATGTGGAAGACAACCCTTTCCAGCTCTTCCATCAAAATAGGACACAAAAGCTTCTCATTCATCTCCCCTATGACCAGAGAGGGAATGCAAGCAAGAACCTAATTCTTCGCCACCACTTCCCTCTGAGAGTCCTCCCTGAAGAGGGTCTGGAAAAAAAGTAGCAACTCCCTCGAAATCTCCTGCAGGGATAGGCACTGCTCGCCTCTATCGTTAACCAGAATAGGGATGGAGTTTCCATGTCTTCTTGCTTTCACTGAGTTGAAGAAGAAAGCAGTGTTCTTGTCCCCCTCCTTTAGCCAATCAATACGAGCTCTCTACTTCCAATAAATTTCTTCCCTAAGCTCCCATTCGTCAACCACCTTGAGAGCCTTGTCCTCCTCCCTAAGCAAGTCCTCGGACAACCCATGCTCTCTGATTTCACTAGTGATCCCATTCAGCATGCTCTGAGCAGTTTCCTTAGCATGAAAGATGTTCCTGAAACCCTGACGGTTCCACCGCTGAAGCTGAAGCTTAACAAATTGCAGCTGCTTGGCAAAAGAGTACATAGCTATGCCAAAGGTCGGCCTCCCTTTCCTCCACCACCCCACTACCAAATCCTGCAAGGTAGGATCCCGAAGCCACATAAGTTGGAATTTGAAAGAAGGTGAGCGAGCAACCCGAGCTGAAGAAGACACCAACTTGATGGGCCAATGATCTGACCCTCTCCAGTCTAGAATCTCAGAACTAGTGGACCAACCCCCCCCCCAATCCAAAAATTAGAGACCAAAAAGCGATCCAACCTCTCTGCTATCCAAAAATCTCCCACCCTCCTATTGTTCCAAGTGAACAACCCATTGCTAGGCTTAATGTCAACAAGGTGCAACAAAGATATATTATCCTGAAATAGGTAGGAAGAGGGTTCCAACCTCATAACCCCCCCTTCTTTTCACTCAACTCGAGGATTGCATTAAAATCTCCTGCCATAATCCAAGGGTGAAAGGGGGCCAATCTTCGCACACCTGAAATATGGGCCCATAATTTTTGCTTACCCTAATAGTCTGTAGGGGCATAGATGTTAGAAAACAAGATAAGTTCCCCAGTCTCCAGACTAGACATAACTCCGGATACCAAGGATCTGGATGCAACCCACCAGACCGGGCGAACTCTTAATGGGTTCCAAAGGTAGGCCACTCCTCCAAAAGCACCAACTGCCCCAACACACTGACACTCGCCTCGCCCCCATAGCTTTGGTACCTGACCCATCATACTTTCCACTGAGAGTTTAGTTTCTTGCAAAAATAGGACATCAGGAGAATGATTCCTAATCAAATCCCAAACAGCTTTTTGTCTAGGGCCACTATTCAAGCCCCTCACATTCCATGAAAGCACAATCATTTAGGAGGGTTGGAAAAGTGAGCATCCAAAGTCTTCACTGACCCTGACTCAACCAGGTTCTCCCCCATCAATTTGATCTTCTCCAGATCTTTCTTTCTGCCCACCTTTGAACTCTTCTCTGAAGCACTTTTCTTAATATCCTTCTAATGCAACCCCGGGTGAATAGAGGGCTTATTACTTCTAGCTCCAGCCGGTTCCATTTTTAGAGCTAGCGGAGACCCCTCCCCCAGGACCGAGTTCACCTCAAGGCCTAGAGAGATTTCCAACTGGGCCTCTATAGGCTGATCCATCTCCATCTGCTGACTTCCAGCCACAAGCAAGGCCTGGGTAGGATTCTCAATTACTCTTTCTGGAGCCCCCCCTGAAGCGCCTTGATCCAAAGGGGTAAACCCTAGATTTACTTCCTGATGGCTAAGGTCATCCAGGACTTCAAATCTATTGAATGAGTCCCCCTCTTGATGCTCCTGTAATGGCCTCTTCTGTCCTCAGTTCTTGTTCTTTGTCTTAACTGGGACAAACCCATCAGCACCCTCGCCCTCGACCATCATGGGAGCTTTCCCCTTCTCAGCCCTATCTAGGCTCAGGTCAGACTGCTGAGGTTAGCACGCAACTGGCTTATATCTAGTACATTTACGTTGTAGATGACCATACTCATGACATAGCCGACATCGGAAAGGTAGAGTCTCATAATCTAACTGCTGAACCCAAGAATAAGAGCCTGCGCACATATCTATAGCATCTGGCAAAGGCTTACTAAGATCAATTTCAACACAGATGCGAGCATAGGTCATTACCTTTCTCTCGAGGGTTTGTGTTGATGAGCCCACAGGCCTCCCGAGTAGAGCGGCAAGCATCCATAGCACATCCTCCCAACAACATTCCACCAGAAAACGTGGTAACCGAACCCACACTGGAACCCGATTTGGTAGCTCCTCAGAGGGATTAAACCCCGCATGCCAAGGCTTGATGAATAATCCCACCTGGTTGTAAAAATACGGGCCCCCTTCAAAGACCCTATTGCGATCCTCCATGTAATTGAAAGTAACCATGAAGTAGTTATTGGCTAACAACATGATTTCCATTTCCCCTTTCGGTGCCCAAGTCCTCCGCGCCTAGTTTTCTAAAAACTACAAGGAAACCCTCATTCCCAAAAACTCGCAGTACAACGAGTGTTTTGAAAAATACTCAATGTCTTCCGCTATCAACTCTGGAGGGATAACTAACTTTGGCTGCTCGCTACATCTCTCTAGACAACCATTAATCTTCTTCATGCGAGAGTTTGCACCACTCCCCAGCCGAGAATTTGATGCATACATATTATTGTTAAAGGTCTTTATACCCTGAGGTGGGGGTTTTGATCCCACCGCTACACGAAAATCTAAAGTAGGCGCAACTTGTGAGGCCTCACCCCCAGAACTCGACATTGCAGCGACAAATAGGATAAGGATGTCTAAAAAACCACACCCCAACTAGCTGTTCAAAGCGGCTTGGATCCTGAGACACCACCTTGCCCGAGCACCACCGACGGTCAAAGCCAGTCGGCCCCCCAAGCACATGGGAGACCCACGAGCCACCCCTAGCCGAAACCCCACCCGCAGGCCACCTAAACCCCACCCCGCACTGCTTCAACACCACCTCCACGCAGCCAAGGCTCCACCCCTGCACAGCCTCCGCCTCACCTTGCAACCCCGAAACCCTCCCCACCGCTTCTGCTCCTCGCCCGGCACTTCCTACCCTGCCAGACCCCCGACACCTACAACACCCTCCCCTGTTGCACCAAACCCGATCACCACGCGCGAGCTATGGCCGTGAAGCCCTAGCTCGGCCACACACAGTCGCCCAGATAGCCATCCCCCAATTCTCATCAGTTTTTGAACATGTATTGGAGAATCAATCTTGTTTACTATTTTAGCTGAAAGTTTGGGTAGATTTATTATGAGAAATGTGGAAGAAGGTAAACTCAAAGGCCTTAAACCTTCATCTTCCAATATAACATGTACTCATGAACAATTTGTTGATGATTCGATCACAATGGGAGAAGCTACCATTAGGAAAGCAAGAAACATGAAGAGTGTTATGGATTCCTATGAAATTGCATCGGGTCAAAAAATAAATTGGGATAAGAGTTCTTTGTTCTTTATCAATACCCCTGAGGATAGACAAAGAAGGATTGAAAGAATCCTTGGTTGCAAAATTGTTGAGTTCCCTTCAACCTATTTGGGTCTCCCTCTATGTTTGAAGCCTTCGAAGAATTTCTGGATGAAGCTGGTTGATAGATTCAATACCAAGTTAGTTGGGTGGAAAGGATCCCTCCTTAGCCAAGCGGGTAAGGTGACATTGCTTAAAGCCACCCTTCAAAATTTGCCTATATATGCCCTCAGTCTGTTTAAAATCCTCAAAAAGTTTGCGGAGGCAATTGAAAGAATTCAAAAAAAATTCTTATGGTCGGGAGTGGAAGATAAAAATAGAATCCCCCTTATTGCATGGAATAATATTTGTACTCCTAAGAAGTATGGGGGTTTGGGATTAAGAAATATTACTTTATGAATAATGCTTTGTTAGTTAAACAAATCTGGAGAATGAAAGGGGAGGAAAGAGAATGGAATTTAATCTGGAAAAAGAAATATCTTTGCATGCAACCTTGTGAGGAAGAATTTATGGAAAATACTTTTTTGGTTGAAGGTTATGCTATTTGGAATGCAATTCAAATGGCTAAAGATTGGGCAGCAGCTGGAAGAATGTGGAGATTGGGGAATGGGAGAATTATTAGATTTTGGGAGGACAGATGGCTTATGGATAAACCTCTGGAGGAAATTCCTATCTTTAAGGAATGGAAAGACTGGTTCAAAAGTAGGTATGGAGGCTTTGTTAGAAACTACTGGATAAATGGGAAATGGATTGAGTTCAGCTAGCATTGTCTGGGATTAAAATGTCTAGAGATTCTGCTTTCTTCTAAAAATTTTAGGGACAACGTTGAGGATTCTATGATTTGGAAGGAAACTTTGGATGGGAAATATTATGTGTCTTCAACAGTGTCTATCCACAACAAAGTGTCAGACGAGATCCCTTTGTGTGCTAAAATATGGATAAAGAAGTTGATGCCCAAAATTAATATCTTCTTTTGGATTTTTATCCAAAATAAGGTGTTAACTCTTGATAATCTCCACAAACGTGGATTTGTTTTTCCTAACAGGTGCTCTCTTTGTTGCAGGGAGGAGGAGTCTGCTTGTCATATCCTCTACCAGTGTAATTTCAGTCAGGAAATCTGGAATATGATTTTCAGTAGGTGGAAGTTGTGTTGGGTTTTCTTGAATTCTTTGGAAGAGTTTTGGCAGCAATGGTTTTGTCCTACTTCTAATTCTAAGAATGTTGAGCTCTGGAAACTTACTCTCCCTAATGTTATATGGAATATTTGGAAGGAGCGTAACAACAAGATTTTTAGGGACAAAAGTGCTAACCCTCAAGTGGTGGTGGATAAAATCTATAGAGGGATTTTTGAATGTTTAAATGGAACTGATCATGGTTTAGCTGCTAAATAAGACTTTAATGAAAGATGGAGTTTATCCAAAAATAGAATCAGTGTGGATAAGGGTCGGGATGGTCTTGCATGGTGCTTTCCTTCTCAGGGATGGATTAAGGCCAACTTTGATGGGGCATCTAAGGGGAATCCGGGGAAAGTTGGTTATGGGGGAATTGTCAAGAATTTTGTTGGAAGTTGCATTGTGGCAGTTGCTGGCCCCTTGGGTAATCAAACTAGTCATTATGCTGAAGCTGTTGCGGTGTTGAACACTTTGATTATTGCAAAAGATCTTAATCATGATAATCTATGGTTGGAAGGAGATTCTCTTAACATAATTAAATGCCTTAAGGGAGAAATTGAGCCTTCATGGACTATAGAAAATATTATTTTTAGAGCTAGAGAAATAATTGCTAACTTTAAATTTATTATTATAGAGCATGCCTATAGAGAAAAAAAAATGGGGTTGCGGATGGGTTAGCAAACCTAAGCGTTATGTCTGAAGCCCAATGTATATGGAATGGGGAAGTTAATATGGATTTTAATATTAAAGATCTTATCAGAAAGGACAGATTTATGGGGAAAGAGGGATCGCACGATTAATCATGAATGTTGTAATGAGTAATATTCAAATGTTTAGAAAGGTAATGATGACACGTCAGAATGGCAGAGTCCTAATTAAAAATATTAATTTACCGCACACTTTGTGGGTATGCATTTTCAAAATTTCGAGTGTCATTGGGAAGAAAGCTTTGAAGTTGCAGAAGAGAAGAAATTGTAAATCGAATTCTACAATGGGGGGATCTAAGAAGAGAGGAACCTGATAATATTTCGACATGGAAGGAGATGCCTAAGGTTTGGGCTAAGTTGGAGAAAGGATTCATGACGAATTTCATGGAAAGGTTGGTCGACTATGATAAAGGCAGAGTTAACCTAGCGGTCACCAAAGTCACTGAAAATTGGATTAACGGATCCTTCAAAATTCATGGTGTTAGGTTTAAGCTAGATGTGGATCTCATAGCGATAGTTACAGGTATGCCCCACTCTGGTCTTAACTTCTTTAGAGACATGAAAGTGTCTAATAACGTTGTTAAACTTTTTCCGTGAAAAGAGAAGGAGAGAGCAAAAATAGGAAAAGCTACGGGAGGTTTTATGATGCTTCTAATATTAAGAAAATCTGGGGTTGTGTGCTCAATGCCATCATTGAATATATTACTGTGGAGGGTCGTTTTACCAGGGTCCACACATACCATTTTGTGATTTTAAATCATTTTAGACATGAGAAGAGGATATCTCTGCCTTATTACCTCTTTAGGTCTTTGTCGCGGTCTCTGAATAAACATAGCAAGAACCCTACTTTGCCTGTGATTCATAGCAACCTTATTTTGCTCATTTATGAGCATTGCAAGATCCTGGCTATCCAGGAAAACAAGAGATTGTTGCCGTCTCCGGGGAAAGGTAAGAGGAAGATGGAGGAAGGCGGGCCTAGCAAGGAAGAGGGTACACAGAGCAAAAAAGGTAAAAAAGCTACTTTGGAGAAAATTCAAGAGGATAAGGGTAATCAGAAGAACACGGAGATTGAATCTGAGGACATTGGTAAAGATGGAAGTGAGATGGAGACCGATGAGTCTAATGGAGAGGAGAGTTGGAAGGAAGAGGAAGTGGGAGAAGAGAAAGGAGGAGCTGAGGAAGTTTCTAATCAAAATAGTCTGACCCACAGTATGAGCATAGGAATTGTTAACAGTCAGCCATTGGAAGAGCAAGACAAGGTTAATGAGGAAAAGGAAATGGAAATTGAGCAGGAAAAGGACAAGGAAACTGAGCAGGAGAAGGACAAGGAGAATTCGAGCAGGTGTCAGGATAAAGATGGAGAGGGGATTATTCTGGACAAACTCAAAAACCAGTCTGAGGCTCGCATGGGTTTTGACAGGTGGGTTTATGAAGGAATCAAGAAGATGGAAAAAATTGAGAAACAGAAGGAAGTAAAAGGGAAGAAAGCCAAAATAAACTAGGAACAATGGAAAAAAGGAATGGAGGAAAAATTGGAGTAGTTGGAAGCTCGGATTGGTAATCTTGAGGAAGGAAAAACAGCTATGAAAAACTTTATGATGATGATTCTGGACATCCTTACCTCTATTACTAAGAATTTAGAGGATATTTCCAAGTTCCTTGAAGGTTCTAGCACCCCCAAACCTGTAGTGGATCTTGATATTGATGAGGATACTATTGAGGCAGGAACAGTGGAAAGTGCTCCTAGTGGTGCGGCGAAAAGAACAAGGGCGAGCATGAAAAAAGCTGTTGCGGCCTCTTCCAAGGATATCCCTAAGCTTAGGGATAATATCAAAGATTTGCAAGGGATTAGTGGAAATTTGGCTAATGCCCTAAAAAACATGAAGTAATTTGTTTTCTGTCTTGTTTATGTTTTAGTTGGATTTGGCTGGTTTTGTTGGGCTTTTTTGTTGATTTATGCCCATGACTGTGCTGGTTTTTTGGCAGTTTGTCTTTTCTTGTTGCTTAATGCTTTTATCTCTTAAGGATATTTTGTAAAGGGTTTCGGGATCCCTTCAAAACCTACTTTTCCCGTAATCAAAAATGAAGAAAGAGTATGAGCTATTAAACCTAAATTCCAAAAAGAAAGTTAATTAGAGGAAATGTTATTTTCTAATATCTTCAATGATAATTTGAGAGAGCATATAATATTTCAGAATATCTCTTTTATTCATTTTATTATTATATAAAATTACAAAGTTATATTTGTGTTAAATAAATTTCAATAATTTTTTTTCTTCTAAATTTTAAAATATTAAAATATAATAATTTTCTTCTAATTAACTTATGTTTCTTGGAAATTAATTTATTGAAGACTATTAAAATAAATAAATATAGAACATTAAAAATAATGAATTATGTTTTGTTTCAAAGATTGGATATTTACTTAATTTCTAATAAAACTAATTATAAATGATCTTACAGTAACTATTAAATAATTTAAAGTAATGAGAAAATTGAATAAATTGATATATTATTATATTTCATTTCCAAATGATTCATTTAAAATATGAGAAAAAAAAACACTTTAACTTAATATATACATTTTTATGAAATAAATCTACATATTATTATATGTTAGTTACAAGCTATTCATTGAATAAAATAACATTGCATGTCAAATTCCTGCAACCCAAAACATAAATACTATTATTAAAGGGGAAAAACAAATCTTGCCTTAAATTAGAAGATGTCCTTTCAAAACTTTGTTCAATTATTGATTGGATCAAGCAAACATTATCCTTTAAGTGCTCTTTTGACTTTGAAAGAAATGTATTTATTATCCTTAACTTAAATTGGAAGGTTTTCTTTGAATTTTTTTTAATCATGAGTTGGGCCAAGTGAAATGTCCCTTTGGGTGGGCCGTTTTGTATTTGAAGCAAATAGTTTGTTGTCACAATTAAAAAATAAAAAATCAACCCCCCTTTATAATGCCTCCATCATAGAACTAGGAATCCTTTCAATAGTCAAACAATTATATATATATATATATAGATATAATCTTGCACATGCTTCTGAGAACAAAATTTTCAAACAAAATTTTCAATATATATATGTGTGTGTTTTGTGCAAGATTATTTGTGTAAGATATTGACGAAAACCCTGGGCAATATTTAAAAGTATTGATTCATATATCCAAATGGGATTAGTATTTTTAATGGATTAGAGGTGGAGAGGCTTATCATTAGAGGTTCTTGTCTCATTTTCTAAGGAATTGAATAAGTATTTTAAATGTTTTACAAGTAAATCAATGTGTTATTAAATTTAGTGTTATTTTTTTAATTATTTCAAGAGAAATAACCAAGGGTAGATTGTGATGAATTGAATAAATTCATAAAAAAATTCTTAACATAAATTTGATAATAAGTAGTAAATATTGTTTGAAGTGTATGATTTAGAGGTATTCATTGTAACTTTATGTTGTTTTTATGACTGATTAATACAATGGAGTATGGATGCTTTTAGAGGCTGGGTTTTTCCCTCGTGAGGGTTTCCCGGGATATATCTTGTGTTATCTAGTTGCTTGTCTATTTTTTATCTTTGCATTATGATGATTTCGTAAGCTTGTAGGCATTCTTTTCTCTCATGGCTTATGTAGGAAATGAATTATTTGTATATGGGTATAAAGCATTATTTCCTAACAAGTGGTATCAGAGCTTTCATGGTTGATTTGGATTGATAACCCTAGCTTGAGTGGAAGAGATACAAAGTGGAAGTCATGGACATGCATGAAAGGATTGGAACATTACAAGGTATGGGACACACTTGCAAGTTGTTTTATTGTAGATCTGAGGGTTTTAAGTTTGTTGTTATGAAGGGTTGTTTGTAGATTTGGGGTTTGGAAAATATTGGGTCAAATGGGTTTCCTTTGGATGTGCATTTAAATGAGGGTTTTGGAGAGAGTTTTCATAAATGACCCTGTGGGACAAAACGAACCTTAGCATTGGATCCAGGTTGGCCGAGAAACAAAAATTGATATAAAATTTTCCCTAGTTTGGCCACAACTGAAAAAAAGGGCAGAAATTGTTTGTTGATGGTTGCAACAGCTATCAAATTTAAAGTGGCACAGTCTGCAAAAATAAGAAAAAATAAAAATTGTCCTGTCGAAAAATTATTTGTGGTACGTGCAAAATAATTTAAAAAATTAAATTTAAATCAGGAGCCTATTTGTTGATTGAAAAAATAAATTAAAATATATTTCTTAGAAAAATGTCCTGTCAGATTACCTGCAAAATAAATTAAAAAAAATATATATGTGGGGGAGGCGTATTTTGAAAACATTGAAAAATATATATATAATATATTGAATGTGGGGGAGCGGGGGGTGGACGTACTCGCACCCCCACGTCCCCCACAATGACTGCCATAGTACTGTCTCCGGTATTGTGGTAGTACTGCTCCATAAAAATTGCCACATACACTGTTAAATGAAATTTTTGGTTTTGAAGAATTAAACCAAAGTTATATTAATTTCGAGTCCAGAATATTGGAAATTTGAAAAAATGAATCCACAAATTATTTCCATATAAGGAAATTGGTTGATTTTATTCAACATAGCATAACTTTCACCCAGGATGTTGCCGATTCTGAACACTACAATTTGGTATAAGTTTGGCTACTTTATTTTGCAATTTTGACATGTTTTTGGAGCTTGGAAGCTAGATGTTCTTCATTACATAGTTTTGGTCATAACTTTTGCATACATAATCGGTTTTTCAATTTTGAATAGGCATTGGAAAGAATGTTCAGTCTACTACAGTGTGGTATTGTTATTTTATTAGTTTAATAAGTTTGGAGAGGTGTGTACTTGTTCGATCACTTGTAGGTGCTTGAGATTTGGGGTGTGAGCGGGAGTGCATCTAGACGAGTCATGAGACGAAACCTTGAGGGAGTACATATTTTTATGAGATATTTATGATGCTATAGATGATTATCAGATTTGGTGCTCCTTGGTATAGGTTTATAGGTGTTTTTCAAAGTTGGACTTTGATGGTGACAGGTACACAAGTTTTCTTTGGTTTGAAGTCATGGTTGGACATGGTTTGAGACTTGGAGTTTCATGTGGGTGAGAGTTGAGTGCAAGAGAAGCAATGGTTATGATTATGGTGTCATGGGTATGCAAGTACATGTTTTGCATTGACACGACATAGTCATGTTTGTGGTGATTTGGTTTGATATTAGGAGGTTGTTTATTATCTCCTTGGTTCTTTTTTGGTTCCTTGACTATGGTACTTGGTTGTGGACATGTTTGTAAAATCATATTAGATGTTGATTTGGTGTTTGAGTCATGTGGTCTACAAGATCATTCTCTTTGATGTCTCAGTTTGTAGTTTACTAATGTGATGATGAGTTTGCATGTTCCATTGATTAAATCTTTGAGTTATGCAGTTTGTGGATTAGGGTCCATTCACTTGCAGTGGGGACTCGATGTGAACTGTCTATATCCATGCGATTGATTCATTGTTGATGCAAACTTTTTTAGTTGGCCTTGCCTGTGGTCATTTGTGCATTGGCGTGTTTTTTTTGAGATGAGAAGGTGGATGATGTTTATAGTACCTGGATAGTTGGTGTTGGGACTTGTAGCATGTGGCTTATCATGATGTCATGATAGCTTGCTGATTCATTGGTTATTAGTGGGAGCTTTTGACAATGATGTATTGGCGGTGTAGGATTTATTCATGATTTTGTGGTTTTGTTGGCAGTTTTATGTATCTTCTTGTCTTGGAGTTCATCGTTAAACTTGATGTTATTGAATTTTCAGTTGAATGTGTGTAGACCTGGATGTTCTTCATGTAGGAGATGCTTGTCATGACGCCATGTGTAACTTGATATCACAATTTAGTGGGAGTTGTTGGCAGTGATGTGTATTCATCATTGGATGGTGGATGATCTTCTTAGTCTGCAAATGTTGGAGGAGCTCTTGATCCTGTTGTTGTAGAGGGTCTTTCACATTTGTAGGTGCACTAGTAGGAGATGGTTGTCTTCATGTTGATTGGAGATGGTTACAGGTGATATTTGGTTTAGAGTATTTGATTATGTCATGGTTTACTTTTGATTACCAATTTAGAGTTTGGCATGATATATTTCTCTTGAGACCATGTTATGTTCACTTGGAGTATGTGAACTTCATGATATTTGAGGATGTTGATATCTTGAGGGCTCAAGGAGTCCTTGGTTGAGGTGTGTTTTTATGCTTTCATTTGACATGTTATCCTTGTTTGATAGGATGGTTGATATTATGTCATGATACACTCTTGATATGCAATTAGAGTTATGGCATGTTACAATTACTTGATATGTTCATATGGAGCATGTTATCTTGTAGGAGGAAATGGTTAGATCATATTGTCATGTTTATGATCTTGATTCAGTTGTTGGAGCTTTGACATTAATCTTGGTTGGTTCTCTTTGTATTGGGTGTATGATCATTTTCTTGATCCTTCATGATGGTGCTATGTGTTGCATTTGGAGTTTGGCATGGATTGATCAGTTATAGATGCTCATGGATACATGGAGATGTAGGTGGTGCTAGTATTCTTTTATGATTAGAGACATGTGTTGGGACAGTTGGTTATTTCAGTAGGAAGACCGAGGATACTTCACTTGGTATAGAATTGAGAGGAGATTGTTCTTAGTGTGAGTCATGATGACTTGGATAGCTTGAAGAGAATTCTCATTCCCCACTCTTGGTGTACTTGACAATTTGCTACTTGAGAGGTATTTTCCATTGTTCCTTTCAAGTGCATTATGTTTATGCTTATCTTTCATAGATATGGATCTTAATCTCTGAAGATGTTTAGTTTTGGAGGGTTCATTTTGAGAGATGTATAGCATTGATTGTCTCCTTGTTCACATGTTGATGTTATGATATCATTATGAGGATGTTAGGAGATGGTTTAATGGGATAATTTCCTTCATTGAGAATGGTTATTATGAGTTTGATCTTCTTGGTTATGGGAGGCTTACATCCATGTTGGCGTTACATGATACTTATGTTGATTTGATCTAAGAGATTGAACATGGTTTTAGGTGTTGGTTTGGCTTCTCTTTTGGGGTGTTTTAGAGAGGATCATACTTGACACAACATTTCTTATTTGAGGTGTTGGTAGAAGGACAGGTTGCCTCTCTTCATTCTATGTGTTCTCTCTTGTTTGGGAGGATGGTGACATATTGTGGGAGAGTATTCAACAATTGGGTTGCATGTGTGGATCATTGTTATTGTTCTTAGTACTAAATGTTTGATTTAATTATCACACCTTGATATGAATGGTTATTAGTAGACTTGTATGCTTTGAGCTTCATTTCAGATTTGGTATTACCAATGCAGTGGGAGTTCCTGGACATGTATGCATTTCATTGACATGTTTTGATATATGGAGCTTGCTTGCAATTTATGGGTTGATATGATATTGGCATGAGTTTACTGATGTTGGTTATACCTAGGAGGTATGGATGGTTGGATCTATTGGCATGTGTTGTGGATGCCATTCCAATCATGTGGGTTTTTACTTTATGGCAACAACTTGGAGCCTTTGTTATCACATTGGATTTTATGCTTGTGATCATGGATTGGTGCATCTTCACCTTGGTTTGTTCCTTTTCTTCCATAGGTGACATGTTAGAGGATGAGAGGAGTTCTTGCTACGATAGTGGTTAGTTTTATTGCAGGTATCTTGATGGAGCATGAGAG